>NC_057802.1:531316469-531328454 GCF_018294505.1 Triticum aestivum | reverse complement strand
CGCACCCTCCCCCGCACCGTCCCTGGCCCGCTCCACCGTCACAAATGAATGCAACTAAAATTGCAAAAAAAAACAAATTTGATTATATTTTCAAATAACAAATTTGATGATATTTCCAAATAATAAATTGGATGATATTTTTTCATATTCATAAATATTTTCAAATAACAAATTTGATGATATTTTTTAAAAAATATTACTGTTTTTATAAAAAATTATTACTGTTTCATATTCATATTAATTTTCTAAAAAATTATTAGATGCAACAAAAAATAATAATAATAAAAATACTTATGGTGCACCTCTGGCTGGTGCGCCATTGCTATATAAAAAAAAGATTACTAATGGCGCACCTCTGGCTGGTGCGCCATTGCTATATAAAAAAAAGATTACTAATGGTGCACCGATCGTGGGTGCGCCATTGCTATCTAAAAAACATACTAATGGCGCACCGCTGTGAGGTGCGCCATTAGTAAGCTTCCCCCTTAGCTAATTCCTCCCTCTCCCTCGCCAGATCTCCTTCGTCCCTCTCCCTCGCCAGATCCACCCGCGCGCTGCCCCGACCCACGACGCCGCCGCCCTGACCCCCGCTGCCCCCGCGCCCCCACCACTGCAGCTCCCCCGGGCCGCCGCCCCCGCGCCGACCCGCGAAGCACGTGGCCGCCGGCCTCCCCACGACCAACCGAGGCGCCCAGGAGGACCGCCGCCGTCTTCCTCTTCGACTACGAGGACCCGGACGAGCTCGGACGCCCTCGAGCCATCCCTTCGATGCCGCCGCCGCCGCCGACCCCGACCCCAACCCCGACCCCGACCCCTCCGGCAACCGGCCGCGCCCGCCCAGGTACCTCTCCTCCTTCCTCCTTCCTCCCTCCCGAGGTTAAGTCAGTTTCCCCTCTCTACATGATCCCACATGTCCAGAGGCAATGACAACACATAATCTCACATGTACAGAGGCAATAACAGCACATAACTTAGTTATAAGCAGCACATAACATACTCCATTTCCGTCTGTATCAATACATCAATTGCAGTACATAAGCTACAGCCTAGATGAAATTTTCTCATTTATTCAAGATGTTCAATTGCAGTACATAGGCTACACCTTTTCTTCAAGAATTAGCAGCTCATGTTTCTTGTCAAGATTGAACAGTCTGACAACGGAGGATACGCTAATAACAAAAAAAACAGAATACAATGTCATTGACAAGCTAGAGCTAAGCAGTTGGATGCTACTATTTGGTGACCATTATGGACTAGAAAATTCACATGAATCAGATCATCATAGACAGCATTTGCATGTTCAGAGTTCGTACCAACAACAAGAATTCGTTGTTCCATCACTTAAGCTAACATTTAAGTATTTGGGCAACAAAGTTGACAAGTAGAATACAATTAGTAAGGTTCGGATGCTGATCAAGAGAAACAATATTCTCTGAATAACTTCAGTTATAATCTGTACTGGAAAACTTCAGTTAACACTCATTTTTCAGTTAACTCCTTAAAGTTCAGATCATATTTTGATTGTCAATAATAGTGGACTTTTAAGGCTTTTTTAGAGGCAATACTAGTGGATTTTATGCCTTTTTACAGGCAATAATAGTGGAATTTTAGGCTTTTTTTGGAGGAGTGTGTTTCATGCTGGCCTACAGTGATGAATTAGTCAGAGGATTGTGCCTTAGGATTGTGCCAAAGTTATCCATTGTATTTATTTGCTTGTCCTTCAAATAGGGGCAAGACTGTTACAGAAAAATTACTTGCAAGCATATTGTGATTTACTTGCAAGCATATTGTGCCTTAGTTACAGAAAAATTACTTGCAAGCATATTGTAACTATTTTCACTCTGTCCTGAAGGTTTTTGACTACAGAATCTGTGGTAACCCACATTCTGTTGGTTCACAGGGTGCTAGAGCTGCACTTAACTTGCTAAAATCATCCCCTTTTTCTTACTGGTTATAGAAATTCATTGCTTGTCCTATGTTTTCTGTCAGGGTATTGTTCAGGAAGCTTGCTTGAATTTGTGTCCTTTAATTTGTAAATCTGCAGTTCTAGCCACATTTAGGATAAGTTGTTGTATATACTGTCATAAAGTTCAGCAAGAACAGGGCATCAACAGGCATGGATTAAGCTGTTTCTTTGCTGTAACATACTGTATATCACTCCACAATGAAATACAGTACATATTGATGTGCTTTGTAAAACTTGTTCATGTACTGAACTACTAATGCCTTGTGATGCTCTGAATTACTTGTGATGCCTCTGAATTACTTGTGATCACATTGAGAAAGACTTGTAAAGATGATGATCATCTTTTACAGAAAACAATTTCTGTAAACACGTCAGTAACTTTGATAGTTTGTTGGGTTTTGCAGGTACCCCGAGAGGCCCTTGAGTTTGCTGGAATGTCGATTAACTTCCGTTCCGGCAAATTCGGGTACTCCAT
The DNA here is from genome assembly GCF_018294505.1 of Triticum aestivum. Classification (NCBI taxonomy): domain Eukaryota; kingdom Viridiplantae; phylum Streptophyta; class Magnoliopsida; order Poales; family Poaceae; genus Triticum; species Triticum aestivum. Next base: position 531,326,013 of record NC_057802.1, on the reverse strand, counting down.
ATGTCCTATTTTCAGCAAAGGTCATGCTGAAATTTTCCGTGAATTTTAGCATGACTTTGCTAAAAATAGGACATATGGGGTACTTGTGACTAATGCATGGGCCGGGGTCTTAGTACTTAATTAAGTAGGATCAATTGCCCCTTTATTCTTGCTGCATTAAACCATAGGTGGCAATAGAGCCAACTGATTAGGCCCAACTTAGAATTCTCCTTCCCAGCTTAGCTTTTAGGGTGCCTTGGCGTCGACAAACCCTAAATTATAAAACGTTGGCTTTTAGGGTGCCTCGGTGTCGATAAGAACCTAAATGATGAAAGCTTAGGCTTTTAGGGTGCCTCGGCGTCGACAAACCCTAAATGATAAAAGCTTAGCTTTTAGGATGCCTCGGTGTCAACAAACCCTAAATGATGAGACCATGATCTTGTTCCTTGACAATAACCAACTTTTTGACCAAACTTTTTTCCTATTTAGAGCGAAACATGGCCCACAACGATGAGGCCGGCGGTTCGGGCGGCAAGCAATTCTAGGAGCTGTCCCAGGAGCTGGAGGAAGAACCTCACCGCTATGAGGACGCCGCGGAAGACACCGATCCTGACTACACAACCCCTAGTGGCGTCGGGGATGACACCACTGATGGTGCCGCCGAGGATGCCACCACTGATGATGGCGGCGCACGCACAGATGGCAGCCAACCGAAGAGGCAACGGAAGGACCGGCGCTCGAGCGTGCTCGGCACCGTCAAGGAGGAATTTGCTGAAGTGAACTCCGACGGGCATCCAACGGCGCCCAAACAAGTAGTCAAGGGGTACTCGATTCAGCTCGGGTGCATTCTCCAGAGCACCGTCTCGATCAACACCGAGAACCTAAGGCATAAGGACCGAGGGAATTTGCGCAGCCTCCTCTTCACGAACTGCGCGAACGATGCAAGTTCCCCGCTGACTTTGCAAACACACGCCTCTCAGGGAATAAAGTGAACAGTGCCGCCCTCACGAGGATGAGCACGGCCCTATCTACTTGGAGAAGCACGGTGAAGGCAATGATTGAAAAAGGTGATAGTTATGAGAAGATCAAGGCGAAATATCCTTTGATCAGCGAAGATGACTACAAGGAGTTCAAGATCAAGTGCGAGAGCAGCGCAACCTCCGAATAAAGTCAGTGGGGGAAAGAAATGCGGCAGTTGAACTTAGGGGTCCACCAACTCGGTCCCGGCGGTTACAGAGTGGCGGAGCCTATATGGGACAAGGAGGACGCGGAGCGTGCCGAGCAAGGCCTACCGCCTTGCTTCGAGAAATTCCGTGACAAGCAGACCAGGAACTTTGTCAGGGCCCGGTACAAGGAGGACCCGGTAACAAAGGAGCTTACCACGGATCAGAAGACCAGGGCGCTTGAGCTTGTTCTAGTAAGGAATACACCCCCGCGTAATTAGCTCCATATGGTTGCATTCTAATTAATGAAGCCAAATTTCTAAATGGTTCACATTCTTTCCGCAGGAGGCTGAAAGCAGTAGCGCGGGGTCGTCTCAGAGCTCCCCTTTCGACACCCCTTTAAATAGGGCGTTGAACGTAATGAAAAACAAGGATAAGCTTAGTAAGCCGTCGTCAGCTGGTCGTGTGGCCGGCAAAGGCTTGTCCACAAAATGGTCGTCATACTATACCGCTGGTGGGCGAAAGGAGAAAACGACCAGCTCGGAAAGCCAGTCGCGCGAGGTTCAAGAACTCAAGGCACAAGTGGCGCGGATTCCGGAGATTTTCCAAGAGCAAGTGCAACAACAACTGGGAACGACGCTCACCGCCATGGTGCCTTCCTTGATTCAGGGGCTGACGACGTGGATTGCGGGCGGCCAACAGGGGCCTCCCCCGGTTCCCAGCTTCACGGCCAGCAACTCGCACAACGCGCAGGCGGCGCCATTGGTGTCTCCGGCGGAGGTGGTATTCGTGTCTCCGGCGCCGGCACGGGCATTGGAGCGGCACCTCGCCAACAAGCGGCCCCTCCGTCAGTTGCACGCCCGCCGTTGGCAGTGCCTCGACATTAGCCGAGCTCGACGGCATCACGGTAACTAAGCCTCTCGGCCGATGACTTCATCTCCTTGCCTTTGACTGGGCATCCCTGACGCCCTACATGTTTTCGCAGGGCGCCGCCGACGTTCCTTGCACTCTCCTGCACTTCGTGGGCGGCGAGTTGGTCGATGTCGCTAAGGGCAAAATCCTTCAACTGGGCAACCGCGTGTTCCACGGTAATCCGATGCCACCCACCTTGTATAGAGTTGAACTGGTTCGGGTGCTGCCAGGCTGCGACGAGTTGTTACCTCCAATTCGACCCGCTGGGGCCGATGAAGATGATGTGATGACCCTCAGCGCCTGCGTAAGCTGGCCCCTGCTTTGGCCGAAGAGCCAGATTTGTTTGGGGGCGGGGGACACCACCCCACAGACAAGATTGCCAGTCGTGCCAGCGCCAAGCCATGGCAAGAACGCCGCAACGCTACCGGACATGCCGGACATCCCTATGGCACAGGATCCGGACATGCATATGGCACAGATCCGGACGACGACGACAACGACGATGGTACATTTACCAACGTCGATAAGTACTTTGCCGAACATGGGTACGGTGACGAGTTCTGCGGGCCTCCTTCTCAAGAACCCAACCCTGAAAAAGACGACCGCGATCTACCTGGTACGGCGGAGAAACCCAATTGCAACAGGCGTCGTCTGGCGTTCAGTTCTCAGGAGACGCCTCCAGCTGCCGCCTTCACCGAGTCTCAGATAGCTGAGGTGCGAAATATTATCAGCCCCAACACGCTCAAGAAGGCGGTCTGTGAGCAGAACTCGATCCCATTACAACAAATCAGGAAGAAGGGACGGAAACGAAGGACTAACAAGGGCGCCGGTGCGAGCCAGCCGGCACCGAGTACGATCCGTGCTCAGGACGGGTCACCTTCACCTAAGGATATCTCGAGGAGGGTGCATGTGGCGGGTAGGGCGATGCTACCAACAAATATGCTCAATGCTGCAACCGGTGCTATGCGGAGTCTGCATGACAGTGTTCTTTCTTTGGAGAAGCGGTGTCTCAGAGAGAATGATGTGGCATACCCAGTTTTCGTGGCCAAGGTGCCAGAGGGCAAGGGCTTTGTGGATAGCGCCGTTGGGGGTACGATCGTCCTGCGGTTTGATGACATCTTTGCTATGTTTAACCTTCATCCACTGCACTACACCTTCGTTCGGCTGTTTTCGCTGAGTATGGAGATGCGGATCATTAGAGACAAGACCCCGGACATTGTGATAGTCGACCCCTTCTACATGTGTGCCAAGATCTTGGGCAGCGCTGGGGAACGGCAAGTCGCGAGTTCACACCTCGAAGGCGTCATTCTGGCAAACCCAGATAAGGATAACTTCCTCGTGCCTTACTTTCCCGAGTAAGTCATCCCCTAACCGCCCCGTAACATATGATTTCTTAGATTTCGATCTTTCTTTTTTTCTAACATTCCGTGTTCTATGCAGTGACACACATTGCACACTCATCCTCTTAAGCCCGAAATATTCCATGGCCACGTATTTCGACCCGGACCGTGACTCCAAGATAGACTACACAAATATCAAGAAAGTTCTTGATGATGCTCTCCCCGGCTACGCCGCATCTGGAGGCACCTTTAAGAGGCTAGCTCGTAGGTACGGCAGGCACGTGTTCACCCACAATACGACGTTCCCCTGCGTCAAGAAGTCGCCTGGCGGTCAGAAGGATGCCTACTAAGCCCTCCATCACATGCGGGCGATCGTATGAGACCATAATCACCTTCTGCTACCAAATAATCTCAAAGATTGGGCCGCAAGCTTGGCGGCAATCCAGGACGCAGACATCCGACAAGAATTCTTTCGCATCCAGTCGGAGTTTGCAGAAATCATCCATCAAGATGTCCTTCATACCTCGGGGCAGTTCTACCTCAAATATCAACCGTCCAACAGTGAGATAGACACAATGCTACAAATGCAGGCTGACAACGCCCGCGACTTCATGACCATCACGAAAGACGGCGGCTTCATCCACGCTCCGGTCCTATGAGTCGAGTCGAAAGTAGTGATGCTATGTGTAGTTCTGAAACATCGATTAGCTCATGTTGTAATTAAACTTTAATGAACTTGTATGTCTCTTTGGTTTGGACAGTCGTTCAACTTAGATGTAATCGATGCTATTTATTAGTAGGACAAGGAATCGTGCTATTAATGTCTTGCTTTTCTCTTCTGATCCTTTTGTTGCATACTTATATATTGCTTATGTATTGTCTGTTGTTTGGCTAGTGCATAGAGATGCCGTCGTATGTCGTTTACAAGGGTAAGGTTCCCGGAGTCTACGACGACTGGGAGGAGTGTCGGAGACAGGTTCACCATTTCAGCGGTAACAGTTACAAAGGGTACACCACTAGGGCGGAGGCGGAATCTAGATATGCGCACTATCTAGCGGGAGAGATGAGGGAGCGTTGGAGGAACCGGATGAAGACCAGTTTCATCGCGATGATGCTCATCGTGATGACCGCAGCTCTCTTCTATGTGATGGTAGTTTAGATGATCGATATCGACTTGTAATATGAAGACAAACTCGCTACTCGCGGTCTCGAGACTTGTAATGTTCTATCTTTGTTCGGTCTTTTGAATTCGGAGACTAATATGATGAATTGTATTCGGAGACTAATCTTCTATTGTATTCGATGAATCTGCTGTTGCTGTGTGGTGCTGTCTATATTCTGTCCAATAATATATTTTGTAACCTGTGCAAATATCAGAAAAGAAAAAAAATCCCTAATATTCATACTAATGGCGCATCACCCCAACGTGCGCATTTAGTATGCCAAAGGATACTAATGGCGCATCACCCCACAGTGCAAAGCACATGTGTAAATATCGCCCCCTGGGAGGCACACTAATGGCGCATGTTGGTCTATACTAATGGCGCACGGCGTGATGCGCCATTAGTATACCAGATACTAATGGCGCACCAGTGGTGCGCCATTAGTATTTAATACTAGTGGCGTGTGGTACTAGTGGCGCACCAGTAGTGCGCCATTAGTAGGCAAAACTGGTGCGCCACTAGTAGGCCTTTTCCTAGTAGTGTTTGGAGTTGTGCGGAATAGGTATCTCAAATTTGCTCCTTTCTGGTCCAGAATTCCAGCTGCCGGCATTCTCGCTCTTCATGTAAATCTTGTAAAATAAGAGAGAAAAGGCAAATAACAGTCCATAATGCAATAAATATCAACATAAAATCATGATGCAAAATGGACGTATCACATGTCGTGGTGGATAATCACGATCACCTATGGGGCCACGGGCCCCTTTGTGGTTCGGCGCGGGAACGATCACATTGCACAAAGAGTAGAAGCACCAAGGCAACATGGCGAGGAGACTCTTTTTTACCCAGGTTTAGGCCGCTATGTGGCGTAAAACCCTACTCGTGCTTTGGTATATTGATCGGAGGGAGCACGAAGACACGGAGCGCTCAAGCCCGGCCAGGGTGCATCGGAGAGTGCAGCTACGTGCGTACAAGTGCTAGAGGATCAAAAGTTCGAATCCTTTGCTAGGTTGCCTTGGGCCTCCTTTTATGGCTAAAGGGGCAACCACAGTGGACAAACAGTCATTATACGATGATTAGACATCTAACAGTGCTATCATACCTAACTCTGGCAGTTTAGGACAAAATGCCATAAATGCTAGCTTAGGTGTCGCGTGGAGAGGCTGTCCCAACAGGGTTCTTCCACCGCTTACTTAACCACCTCTTATTTTCTTGACACGCCTCTGGGACAGGTGTTATTAAAGGTAACCTTCTCTTCAGTAGGCTGCCATGTGCTCGGCAGGATCCACCTAGTTGCCTGAGGGCTTGACACCACATCGATTAGTGACTGGTGTGTCGATGAGGCGGAGCGGTGGCAACTAGTGGTGGTTTGCTGGCACGGGGCCTGCCGGGCCTATGCCTTGAGGTCTCACTTGGGCCTTGTCGGCCCCGGAGACCATCTAGGCGCGGCTCGGTCTCGATCCCAGGCTGGCAAAGGAGGCTTTCCTGGAGATCCTTGGACTGGTTGTTCACTTGGTCTTCTTAATGTGCTCTTGTATCTCACGAAGAGCGGCCTCTCTGGCTTGAATGTTGTTGAGTGCCATCCCACTTTGGTCCTCGTGACGCCCGGTAGGACCTAGCCGCCCCGGCAGCTGTGCCTATCTGTGCACTGATTGTGAGGAACGCATTCATGTGGGGTAATAGACCAAGGATGGGCATGGGGCACCGGTGGTTCTTCCAAATGGGCCCAGCACCCCAGCAGATTCGTACCCCTTCTTCTGCGCATACTTCTACTGTGGCCTTTCCTCTCCATATTCTGATTTCTTCTCCATCATGATTTACGCCCTTGAGTTCCGCTTGTTGGATTTCACACCCAATGTGATGTCATGCATGGAGGTATTTTCCCATTTGTGCGAAAACTTCATCGGGGTCTTCCCCAATGTAGATTTGTTCCACCACTTCTACATCCCCCAGATTGAAACCAAATCCCTTTCGGGAAACATATCTTGGATTCCGCGGGTGAAGAAAGAGGACTGGGTGTACCTCGGAAGGCAGCTGCACGACAAATGGGAGGAATGGAGGGGTGATTGGTGCTGGATCCAAGACAATGAAGCCCCGTCATTCTGCTTGCCGCGATTTGAGCGCATGGTGCTTGGCGACGACTGGAGTAAATTGGGTGTTACTAAAGCCAAACTCCGCCAGGCACTGAACATGATTGCCCGCCTCAAAGCTGTCGGGCTAACCATTGAGCACGTGGGAGCTGACTATCTCCGGCGTCGCATTGCGCCGTGATGACCCACAAGTATAGGGGATCTATCGTAGTCCTTTCAATAAGTAAGAGTGTCGAACCCAACGCGGAGCAGAAGGAAATGATAAGCGGTTTTCAGCAAGGTATTCTTTGCAAGCACTGAAATTATAGGTAACAGATAGTTTTATGATAAGATAATTTGTAACGAGCAACAAGTAACAAAAGTAAATAAAGTGCAGAAAGGTGGCCCAATCCTTTTTGTAGCAAAGGACAAGCCTGGACAATTTCTTATATGAAGGAAAACGCTCCCGAGGACACATGGGAATTATCGTCAAGCTAGTTTTCATCACGATCATATGATTCGCGTTCGGTACTTTGATAATTTGATATGTGGGTGGACCGGTGCTTGGGTGCTGCCCTTACTTGGACAAGCATCCCACTTATGATTAACCCCTATTGCAAGCATCCGCAACTACAAAAGAAGTATTAAGGTAAACCTAACCATAGCATGAAACATATGGATCCAAATCAGCCCCTTACGAAGCAACGCATAAACTAGGGTTTAAGCTTCTGTCACTCTAGCAACCCATCATCTACTTATTACTTCCCAATGCCTTCCTCTAGGCCCAAATAATGGTGAAGTGTCATGTAGTCGACGTTTACATAACACCACTAGAGGAGAGACAACATACATCTCATCAAAATATCGAACGAATACCAAATTCACATGACTACTAATAGCAAGACTTCTCCCATGTCCTCAGGAACAAACATAACTACTCACAAAGCATATTCATAATCATAATCAGAGGAGTATTAATATGCATAATGGATCTGAACATATGATCTTCCACCAAATAAACCAACTAGCATCAACTACAAGGAGTAATCAACACTACTAGCAACCTACAAGTACCAATCTCAGACTTAGAGACAAGCATTGGATACAAGAGATGAACTAGGGTTTGAGAGGAGATGGTGCTGGTGAAGATTTTGATGGAGATTGGCCCGCTCCCGATGAGAGGAGCGTTGATGATGACGATGGCGATGATTTCCCCTCCCGGAGGGAAGTGTCCCCGGCAGAACAGCTCCGCCGGAGCCCTAGATTGGTTCACCCAAGGTTCCACCTCGTGGCGGCGGAGTCTCGTCCCGAAAGCTTGCTTATATTTTTTTCGGACGAAAGACTTAATATAGCAGAAGATGGGCACCGGAGGGCCACCAGGGGGCCCACGAGGTAGGGGGCGCACCCAGGGGGTAGGGCGCGCCCCCACCCTCGTGCCCAAGGTGTGGGTCCCCTCTGGTATTTTCTTCGCTCAGTATTTTTTATTATTTCCAAAAATAACTTCCGTGGAGTTTCAGGACTTTTGGAGTTGTGAAGAATAGGTCTCTAATATTTGCTCCTATTCCAGCCCAGAATTCCAGCTGCCAGCATTCTCCCTCTTCATGTAAACCTTATAAAATAAGAGAGAATAGGCATAAGTATTATGACATAATGTGTAATAACAGCCCATAATGTAATAAATATCAATATAAAAGCATGATGCAAAGTGGACGTATCAACTCCCCCAAGCTTAGACCTCGCTTGTCCTCAAGCGGAAGCCGATAACGATAAATATGTCCACATGTTTAGAGATAGAGGTGTCGATAAAATAAAATACGGTCATGAGGGCATCATGATCATTCTTAAAACAACAACATATATGGATATTGTCATATGATTTCTTATGCTCAAGTAATAATCTATTCACAATGTCAAGTATGAATCAGAAACTTCATTGAGGACTAACAAACTATGATTTCAGTCATTGAAGCAATTGCAATTTATCATAACATCGGAAAGAGTCAATATAAGAGCTTTTTAGCAAGTCCACATACTCAACTATCATTTAGTCTTTCATAATTGCTAACAGTCATGCAATACTTATGGGTATGGAGTTTTAATCGGACACAGAGAAAGATAGGGGCTTATAGTGGTCCCTCCCAACCTTTTACCTCAAGGGTAATGTCAACAATAATAATTCATGCTAACTTACATCCAACTGGATATATATATATATATATATATATATATATATATATATATATATATATATATATATATATCAGGATCTTTCCAATACAATGTGCTTGCCAAAGGATAAAATGTAAAAAAAAGAAAGGTGATGCTCACCATGACTCTTGCATAAGGTATAAGACAAAAGTAAAAGATATGCCCTTCGCAGAGGGAAGCAGAGGTTGTCATGTGCTTTTATGGTTGGATGCACACACTACAAAAAAAAAGACACATCCGTGACATTTTGGGCCGAAGGAATTTTTTTTCTGTCATACATATGACACTTCTATGACGATAATTGTGACAAAACCCGGTATCATCATAGATGTGGTGGGCTCCTACTTCTATGACAAAAAATAATGACAGAAAATGGGCTTTTCGTCCTGGGCGGGCCGGAGACGCAGCTGCATGACATTCTTTGGGCCGTCCATGACGGAAAAAACCGTGGTAGAAGCGAGGGGGAGGAAAATTTCAGGGAGTTCCCGGTTACTGTGGGAGGTCGGGGGCCGAGCGATGCGCGTTTCTCTCATACACGTACGCGCGTGTGTGCGAGGCGTTGGCTCTAACTGAACCCGAGCGAGGCGTTGGGCTCTAACTGAACCCGAGCGATTGCACTGCAGGCTACGCGTTACTGAACCCGAGCAATCGATCAATGGCTGTTAACTGAACCCGATCGAGCGATTCCTTCGCTACTGCTTCTAACTGAAGCC
>NC_057802.1:531287742-531316375 GCF_018294505.1 Triticum aestivum | reverse complement strand
GGACCCCTGTTTCGACCGTAGGAGGTCCGTTTCGTCCGTTTTGCGGTACACCACACCCCTCCCGATCAACAGGACTCCCGTTTCGACCATAGGAGGTCCGTTTCCTCCGTTTTGCAGTACGCCACACCCCTCTCGATCAACAGGACCCCGTTCCAAACGTAGGAGGTCCGTTTCCTCCGTTCTGCGGTACGCCGGGCCTCGTTTCCATCGCCTGTTCCGTCCAAGCCCTCCCGATGAACACGACCACGCATTCCGTTCCTACCCAGCCGGTTGGCTCCCACGCGTTCCGTTGCCTCCCGATGAGCACGACGCATTCCGTTGCCTCCCGATGAACACGACGCATTCCGTTGGCTCCCCGTGAACACGACGCATTCCGTTGCCTCCCCATGAACACGATGCATTCTGTTGCCTCCCCATGAACACGACGACGGCGCTGTTTCTCCGTTCCGACCCAGCCATGTACACGAGCCCTGGCCGTACGTATGCGCGAGTAGGCGTTCGAGACCCTACCCGTATGTACACATACGTGGTCGTATTTTCTTTCTTGCACCCTGGCCGCTGTTAGTTGTGTACATGCTACGTGCGCGCCTCTACTACGACACGTGCGCGCCTCTACTACGACACGTGCGCACCTCTACATCGACCGGTATGTACGTACACATTCGCGACTAGAATGACAACGCTACGTACGCTTCGACCAGGTGGGTCCCGACTGTCAGACACTTGCTTGCCTGCGAAGATGTAGCTGGTGGGTCCCGGTAGTCAGGGGGCGAATCGTTTTGTTTTTTTTGCCCGGACGCACTTCCTTGCGTGTGAAGGTGTAGCTACTGGGTCCCAGCAGTCAGGGGGGCGAATCGTTTTTTTTGCCGTGACGCACTTCCTTGCGTGCGAAGGTGTAGCTGGTGGGTCCCAGCAGTCGGGGGGCGAATCGTTTTTTTTCGGACGCACTTCCTTGCGTGTGAAGATGTAGCTGGTGGGTCCCAGCAGTCAGGGGGCGAATCATTTTTTTTCCAGACGCACTTCCTTGCGTGCGAAGATGTAGCTCGTGGGTCCCAGCAGTCAGGGGGCGAATCATTTTTTTCGTGAAATACGGTGGCCCGTCCGATGGGTCCCCGCTGTCAGGTGGAGGAATAATTATTTTGCGCATAATAAGGAGGCACTTCCTTGCGGCTGCCGTGGACACAGCTGTCAGCCTCTCCATGTACAGTCCACGTCCGATGGAAGTCGTTCCTTGACCATGTTGACCACGGCGCGCTGGGAGCACCAGGGCGGTGGATGACGGCGAGGCCTAGGAAGGGGACGACGCCGAGCCGGGGAAGACGCGACAGTGGATGCACACGCGGAGAGGAGTACGAGTGTCGGAGTAAATGGCCACGGGTAGCCTAACCGACTCCCCCTGGCTCTTCGAAAAATTATCAGGCCGTTCAGGCCTTCAAGCATACAAAGCATAGGGCCGCCTTCCCCCGGCCGGCTATCCCCAGGGCCGACTCCCAGAAGGCGACCCAGCCTCAGAAACCTCCCCCAAGAAAGATACGAGATAGCCGACTCCAGGGAGCCGGCCCCAAGAGGACCGACTCCCAGAAGCCGACCATGAAGAAAGCCGACTCCCAGAAACCGGCCATGAAGAAAGCCGGCCAAGACTGCACCTACTAAGACTGTACCCACTTAACGGCGATAGGATGGGGCGTGGCCGCAGTACAGCCCACTACCCAATCGCGGAACAGGCATGGCCATAGGGCGCCGTACGGGCCAGCCATCCCCCGTCCGGCGCGGCACTGTAGCCATGTTGGCCTCGATGTCACCCACGACAGGTGCCAGTACGGCCCGTGGGCGGCGGGCCTCTTTGCCAGAGAGACATCTGAAGACGGCCTGGCCTCTTCTAGTCGGCCAGGGATGTGGCCGGCTCCCAATAGCCGGCTACCTCCCTCCCTCGAAGCATGCGCCCCATTAAGGAGACAAGACGAGGTAAGGCTACAGTGAGAGCTCGCAAGGCGGTGACACTGTAGCCACGCTTACCTCGACAAAGCCCTCCTCATCAAAGGTGAGGCAACAGTAACCAGCCGCCAACAAAGCCCCCAAGCAGTGGGGCCGGCCTACCGGCCAAGAGGCCGGCAGCCGGCGGGACCCACCAGTCGGCGGGCCCTAATGACCGGCGGAGAAGCCGGCGAGCATAGACACTGACGGCTGGGACCCGCGCCCAGCCGGATTACCATTGTACCCCTGGGGGTAGGCCTATATAAACCCCCCGGGACACCCATGCAAAGGGTCGATCTCATAGAATTCCACACACCACATAGAGAGAAAAGAAGAGCTAGCCTTGCCCTTCTTCTTCCTCTAGCCAAACGGCTCAAGGAGCACTTGTAGCTACTTGTATTGATCTAGTGATCATGTGGAGACCCCGCAGAGCAGGACTAGGGGTGTTATCTCCACGGAGAACCCTGAACCTGGGTAAGATCCGCCAGCGTGCATGTCTTCGCCTCATCCCGTTTCCAGGCACCGGCGATGTTTTACTGGCTCCCACAATGATAAGCCACCCGTTGGCATCTGTCGCACCTACGACCCGACATTTGGCGCCCACCGTGGGGCCAGGTGCACCGTCGTCCAGAGACCTGTTCTGGACGGGAACCCTCTTCCTCCCCCGCGAGCACAGCCAGCCTGCTGCGCCCGACGGCGCTTGCCCCGACGCGCTGCAAGGCGTCGACGATGCCTGCGCGGCAAGCTGCCTCGCGGATCTTCTTGGCGAGACTCGCATCTTCGATGAGCCTGCGTCAGACGCGGGCACGGACTACCCCGAGAGCCGCCTCGTCAGCCTCCTCGACCAGCTTCACGTCTCAAGTGAGCTTGCTGTAGACTTGGAGTCGGTCGGCTCCACCGACCCGATGCTTGTCGACTCCGACACGGCATCGTTCGATGCCTACCCCTCCGACATGGTAGTCTTCAACGACCCTCTCCCTCGAGCTGACAGCGGTAGCAGTGCTGTCACTGAGGTGCTGGTCATCAGCCACGTCGCCAACTCGGGCGAGAACGCCCACGACGCCCTACAAGTGGCGATGCATGACTTGTCCGTCCCCATCCCGGCCGATGCCGACGCCGAGACCCTGGAGGCACGCCGCCTTGCCCTCATCGCGGAGGGCCAGAAGATAGCCTTCATGAGACGCCTCACCGAGCCTCACCAGCACGAAGTCGACCGCGCCGCCTTTGGTACGCCGCCTCATGGCGGGCCGAGCCGAGCCGGCCTCGTCAAGAAGCGCGGCGCGGCCATCGCCAGCATGCTGGGGGCAGACCGCCCCGTCTACGCCACACCGCTCGAGAATCTGCGAGCCACTCAGGCGGCCGCAGAAGAGCTGAATGGGCTGGGGGCTGATGAGCTCCCCGACATGACAAGGCGCATCCAGCAGCTGATCGACGTGGCCGCAGAGCGGCATGAAGCCTGCGCCCGCGCTGAGAGTCCTCCCCACGCCGAGAGCACGCCGCAACCTCCCGGTCGCCGACTGCGAGTGGCGCCCGCGCAAGGAAAGACAAGTAGCCAGCTGCTAGCCGCAGCCGGACTCGAATCACCATCGAGTGCGACGCGGAAGGCCGCCCTCGAGCAGTGGAGCGCCAAGGCAATCCGCCTCCTCCCCCGCCTCGCGGGGAGAGACGTCCCACCCCGCCGCCTGCCACGCATCCGACTCCCGGTGGTCGACTAGGCCACCGCGAAGGAGTCGGCGAGAACGACACCCGCCACCGGATCGACCGCCTAGCTCGATCCCTGGCGCTAGAAGAAGAAGATGATGTCGGCCCGCCATGCTTTGGCCCCCGCATCCGCGACGAACCCTTCCCCAAAGGGTTCTCGCTTCCCAGAGACACGCCCAAGTACAACGGCTCTGTGAAGCCGGAAGATTGGCTCATCGACTACTCTACCGCCGTCAGCATTGCGAACGGCAATAGGCGCGTAGCCGTGAAGTACGTCCCTCTCATTCTGCAAGGCACGACACGCACCTGGCTCAACAGCCTCAAGCCCTACAGCGTCAACAGCTGGCTGGACTTCACGAAAGTCTTCGTCCGCAACTTCACCAGCACGTACAAGCGGCCTCCCAAGCCCCGCCAGCTCTCCTTATGCGAACAAGGGTCCAGCGAATCGACCCGCGACTACGTCACGCGGTGGGCCGAGCTCCGCAACTCCTGCGAGGGGGTGCATGAGGTGCAGGCCATCGAATACTTCACCGCCGGGTGCCGAGAGGGCACCCTCCTCAAGCACCGACTCCTCTGCGATGAGCCGGCTACCCACGACGAGCTGCTGGTCATTGCAGACAAGTACACCACAGCCGACTCCTCGATGAAGACCGAGCTCCGAGTGGACGCCTCTGGGAAGGTGCTCGCTCCGGCTCCTAAGACGCCGGCTGGCGACTCCAATCGGCGCCCCTACCAGAACGACCACAAGCGCAAGGCCCCTATGCCGCCTACCACCAGGCGGCAGGCCGGCTTGGCAGTCGGCCTTATCCTACGAGCAGACTCTCGATGCCCCCTGCAAGTTCCACAGCGGCGCGAAGCCGTCCAACCACACGACCCGAAAGTGCCACTGGCTCACCCGGATCTCCAAGGGCGAGGGGCTAGTGCCGCCTCCGCCTCCTGGCCCGCCGCCTCCAGCCCCCAGCAGCCGGCTGCCCGACCAGCAGTCGGAGCCATTCAAGATGAGTTCCCTGCTGAGCACGCCGCCTATGTCGTCTTCACAAGCCAGGTTGAAGACAAGCGCAACAGGCGCCGACAGCACCAAGAGGTCAACGCAGTCGCCTCCAGCAACCCCGAGTTCATGCATTGGTCCAAAAGGCCTATCAACTGGAGCCGGGCCGATCACCCAGAGGTGATGCCGTCCCCTGGCTCCTACGCATTGGTGTTGGATGTCACCCTCGCAATAGAGAGGCGGGCTGCCCGATTCTCCCGCGTTTTGATTGATGGCGGAAGCAGTATCAACATACTGTACCGCGACACCATGGAGAAGTTGAACCTCAAGGCGAAGTAGCTCATGCCAAGCCGGACCGTTTTCCATGGCATCGTACCCGGCCTGTCCTGTTCCCCGATCAGCAAGATCAAGATGGATGTCCTCTTCGGAGACAAGGATCACTTTCGCCGAGAAGCAATCTGGTTCGAGGTAGTGGATCTGGAAAGCCCTTACCACGCCTTGCTTGGCCGACCTGCTCTGGCCAAGTTCATGGTTGTGCCCCACTACTCCTACCTGAAGATGAAGATTCCGAGCTCGAAGGGGATCATCATTGTAGCCGGCGAGTACAAGAAGTCCATCGAGTGCGCTGTAGCCAGCAGCCGGCTGGCCGAGTCCCTCGTAGTGGCGGAAGAGAAGAAGATGCTGGAGCGAGTTGTGGCCGTGGCCGGCAAGCAGCCGGCCTTGTCCCCCAACCCAAAGGAATATGATGCGCAGGGCTCCTTCCAGCCGGCCAAGGAGACGAAGAAGATACCTCTGGACCCGGAGAACCCGGAGAGGTTTGCAGTCATTGGTGCAAACCTGGACAGTAAATAGGAAGGCGAGCTCGTCGACTTCCTCCGTGAGAATCGAGATATCTTTGCATGGTCCCCAAAGGACATGCCGGGTGTTCCGAAGGATTTTGCCGAGCACAAGCTACATGTCCGACCCGACGCGAAGCCGGTCAAGCAGCCTCTCCGCCGACTGTCAGAAGAGAGAGAAGAATCGTAGGAGAAGAGATAGCCCGGCTCCTTGCCGCCGGCTTTATTATGGAAGTGTTTTTTCCAGAGTGGCTTGCCAACCCAGTCTTGGTGTTGAAGAAAAACAACAAATGGCGTATGTGCATAGACTACACTAGCCTCAACAAGGCCTGCCCCAAAGATCCGTTTGCTCTGCCACGGACTGATCAAGTGATAGACTCCACAGCCGGATGCGAGCTGTTGAGTTTCTTGGATGCCTACTCAGGATACCACCAGATTAAGTTGGACCCAGCAGACCGCCTGAAGACCGCCTTCATCACACCTTTCGGAGCTTTCTGTTACCTGACTGTGACATTCGGCTTGAGGAATGCCGGTGCCACTTTTCAGCGTTGCATGCAGAAATGCCTCCTCAAGCAACTCGGCAGAAATGCCCACGTCTACGTAGACGATATTGTGGTGAAGACAGAGAAGCGCGACACCCTGCTGGAAGACCTCAAAGAAACATTTGCCAACTTGCGCCGATTCCAGATCAAGCTCAACCCCAAGAAATGCGTGTTCAGAGTACCAGCCGGCCAGCTTCTAGGCTTTCTGGTCTCCGAACGCGACATTGAGTGCAACCCTGTGAAGATCAAGGCCATTGAGAGAATGGAGATTCCCACCAAGTTGCGAGACATGCAGAAGTTCACTGGGTGCCTGGCCTCCCTAAACCGCTTTATTAGCCGGCTAGGAGAGAAGGCTCTACCCCTGTACCGACTCATGAAGAAATCCACTCATTTCGAGTGGAATGACCAAGCAGACCAAGCCTTCCATGAGTTGAAGAAGATGCTGACCACTCCACCTGTCCTGGCGGCGCCGACTGAGAAGGAGCCCATGCTCCTCTACATTGCCGCAACTAGCCGAGTGGTCAGTACAGTCATCGTGGTCCAGCGCCCAGAAGAAGGCCGAGCCCAGCTAGTCCAGAGGCTGTGCAGCTCAAAGAAAAACTACCCACACTACCAGAAGATGTGCTATGGAGTATACTTCGCTGCCAAGAAGCTAAAGCCCTACTTTCAAGAGCATCCCATCACGGTCGTATGCACCGCCCCGCTTACCGAGATCATAGGCAGCCGGGATGCATCCGGCCGGGTGGCTAAATGGGCCATTGCGCTTGCACCTTACACAATCTTCTACCAGCCACGCACCGCCATCAAGTCCCAAGCATTGGCCGACTTCCTCGTCGACTAGGCCGAGACCCAGTACCTACCGCCGGCTCCCGACTCTACTCATTGGTGGATGCACTTCGATGGGTCCAAGATGCGCACCGGCTTGGGAGCCGGCATCGTCCTCACCTCTCCCAAAGGCGACAAGCTCAGATACACGCTGCAAATCCACTTTGCCGCCTCCAACAACGCGGCTGAATACGAGGCGCTCATACACGGGCTCCGGCTAGCCAAAGAGCTCGGCATACGCCGGATCCTGTGTTATGGCGACTCGGACTTGGTGCTCCAGTAGTCATCTGGCAACTGGGACGCCAAGGATGCAAACATGGCGAGCTATCGATTCCTCGTCCAGCAGATCAGTGGGTACTTCGAAGGGTGCGAGTTCCTTCACGTGCCACGGGCCGACAACGACCAAGCAGACGCCCTGGCACGGATCTGCTCCACCCGACAGGCTATACCAACCGGTGTCTCTCTCTAGCGCCTCCTCAAACCATCTATCAAGCCGTCTCTAGAGTCGGACTCTATCTTCGTACCACCCGCCCCCGATGCAGCCGGATCCGACTGGAGGAACCCAGCAGGCGGCTCGGGGACTTCGACAAGCGGCCCGGGGACTGCCGTAGTCGCACCCGGCTCAGGGACTCTAGAACCCGGCCCGGGGACTGCAGCAGTCGGCCCGGGGACTGCAGCGGCACAAGAAGCGGTGGCCGGCTCCAACTCTCCACCACCCAACCGACTCGCCCGGGTCACAGTGGCCGTACTGACAGTAGAAGAAGTCACAGCTCCATCATGGGCCCAGCCCATCCTCAACTTCCTAGTCAACAGAGAGCTGCCGACTGATGAGATCTCGGCAAGACTAGTGCAACGCCGAGCCGGAGCATATGCAATAATAAACAGAGAACTTGTCAAGCGTAGCGTCACTGGGGTCTTCCAGCGCTGCGTCGAGCCAGAAAAGGGGGTAGCAATCCTCAAGGATATCCACCAAGGCGAATGCGGCGACCACGCAGCCTCAAGATCACTTGTGGCCAAAGCCTTCCGCCACGGTTTCTTCTGGCCGACTGCCTTGGAAGATGCCAAAGAAATAGTCAAATGCTGCAAAGGATGCCAAGTCTTCAGTTCCAAACAACAGCCGCCAGCTTCCGCACTCAAGACCATCCCCCTCACTTGGCCCTTTGCCGTCTGGGGGCTGGACATGGTGGGCCCATTCAAGACAGCCCGCGGCGGTTTGACACACCTGCTTGTCGCCGTGGACAAATTTACCAAGTGGATCAAAGCGAAGCCGATCAAGAAGCTGAACGGGCCGACGGCCATGACATTTATTGCCGACATCACTACTCGGTATGGCGTGCCGCACAACATCATCACCGACAACGGCACAAACTTTGCCAAAGGAGCACTGGCACGTTTCTACGCGACAGAAGGCATCCGACTGGACTTAGCGTCCGTTTCCCACCCGCAGTCAAACGGCCAGGTCGAGCGAGCAAACGGCCTCATCCTCTCCGGCATCAAGCCCCGCCTGGTCGTACCACTGGAGCGCTTGGCCGGCTGCTGGCTCGACGAGCTGTCGGCTGTCCTTTGGAGTCTGCGTACTACCCCAAACAAGTCAACCGGCTTCACTCCGTTCTTCCTTGTATATGGTGCCGAGGCCGTCATCCCAAATGACATCGAGTTCGACTCGCCTCGGGTCACCATGTACACGGAAGCGGAGGCCAAGGAAGCGCGAGAAGATGGCGTCGACCTGCTGGAAGAAGGCCGGCTGTTAGCACTTAGCCGGTCCACCATCTACCAGTAGGGTTTGCGCCGTTACCACAACCGGAAGGTCAAGCCAAGATCCTTCCAAGAGGGCGACCTTGTGCTTTGGCTGATCCAGCGAACAGCCGGCCAGCACAAGCCCTCGGCCCCTTGGGAAGGCCCTTTCGTCATCATCAAGGCACTAGGCAACGACTCCTACTACTTGATCGACGCACAAAAACCAAGAGCACGCAAGAGGGATGATTCCGGCAAGGAGTCAGAGCGACCATGGAACGCAAACCTCCTGAGAAGATTTTACAGTTGAAAGCAGTATGTATCATGCTACCGTTCTTTTTTAAATATGAGACAAACGGGCCCCCCGAGGCACACTCGGGAACTGCCCTCCTTTATCTATGAATGACGAGTGTCATACTCGTGAATGTATTATTACATTTGGTTTTTTGTCCGGCACCGGGTTCGACTAGTCGGCCCGGGGACTGGCCGCCTTAAGTTATATTAAAAGTTCTATCTGAAGTCAGACAAGTAGTGTGCCGGCACCCGAGCAATCTCTTGTCGAAAGTTGCAGCTCGAAGAACCGACTGTCCGACTGGCAAGAGCCAAAGGCAGAAAGGATGCCCACACGAAAAACGGCTAAGGACCAACGAACTTATATAACGCAAAGACGGCCTCCAACCACGCCTACCGGCTGTCAAAACAGCCGGCTGGCCGGCCTCCCAATCACTTCGCTATAATCCAACAAAGCTAGAGTACTTGCCCTCCCAAGCACTTCCCCAGCCACAGATTCTAGAGCAGCTGTCCGGCTGGGAAGGCGGCAACCAAGGGAGGGCGGCAAAGGAAACAGCCGAAGGATGAAAAGCAAAGAACAAGGGAAAGCCAAACGCATGCATAATTATATTTACACATAAGGCCCCCAACAGGCCGGCAGTCAATATAGTTCGAATACACCCCCAGTGGGTGGAATTCTGCAAACTTAACAAAATACTGTTCCAAGAATGGTGAAACAGGAAAGTAGAGGCAGCAGACTAGACTAAGGGTGCAGTAGGGGAGCCGGGCTGGTCGGTGGAGACGGCGCCACCACCCGGAGGAGTGGCCGGCTGGCGGGTCTCGGCTTGATCATCGCCGGCTGCAGGCGGTGCACCCGCACGTGCCTTGTTGCTGGAGGCACGGTCAAGCTGAGGCTGACCGGCCGCTCCACCATCTGGCGCGGCGTCTTCACCCTCCTCCTCCTCCTCGCCCTCGTCGCTGGAGTCGATCTCCTCCGCCGAGTCCTCGCCGTCTGCCGGGTTCAGCCCGAACCACTCCTTCGGCTGGGCAACACCGTTGTCGTCCACCTCAGGAGCGAAGGCGCTGGTGTCGGTGTAGTCGACAATCGCCAAAGCCCGCTGGATGATAGCCGGCCGCGCCGGCTCCAGCTCCGTGTCGGCCTCCTATCGCCAGGTGGCCAGCTGGTCCAGACTCAGCTCGGGATACCAGGCCTTGGAGAACTCCAGCGCCTGCCCGGCGCCGGACCGAGCCGCAGAAGCCTCCCAGGCCTCGAAGCGACCGACCGCCACCTCCAGCCAGTCGGCAGTCCGACTGGGGGTGCGGGGAATCATCTCACCAGGCCAGAGAGCGGCCAACACCTGCGCCCCAAGACGCTGAAGCCAGCGGAGCATGCGATGAGCCGGCTGGAGGCGGGCCTGAATCGCTAAGAGCTGCTCCTCCAGCGACCGGCGAGCGTTCGGCGCGATCTCGGCGCCAGCCTACCTTCGTACCTCGCGGTGGGCCTCGACGACCTGGTTGGCGGCGGTAGAGTAGCCTGGAAGTACTCTGCGCAAGAAAGAAAGAGAAAGAAGAGAAAAACACCAAGTCGGAAAATGAGCCAAATGGCAAGCGGCAAGCAAGGACGAAGAAGAAGGCGGCCTACCGTCAACCAAGTCTTCGATCTGGCCATAGCCATTGATCAGCGTCTGCTTCGCTTTGGCCCAGCTGGCCGCCTCTGTCTCATACTTGGCTTGGAGGGCGGCCTCGCTGTCCTGCACCGCCTTCATGGCCGCCTTGTGGCTTTTCTCCTGGTCGGCCAACCTCTTGGCCAGGCGGTCACGCTCCTGTGCCAAGGCGTCAAACTCGGCCTCCTTAGCACGGAGGGCAGCCTGAGCCCCGCCCAGCTGCTCCCTCAGACTGGCATTGGCCGCTGCAGGGATGGCAGAAAAGAAAGAAGCAATAAGAAAGAAGTCGTCAAGGAAGATCCGACCCGACTGCTCAGCAGTCGGCCCGAATCTCGGGGACTACACCCAGTGGGTGCGCTGACGCGCCCCCACGTGAGATAAAAGACGAAGCACTTACCCCGGCTCTCAGATAGATCAGCATTCTTCTGGGTCAGCTCCCGAGCCTGGGAGTTGAAGGCAGCCGCGCGGAGATTGTGGTAGTCCTGCAAGTCAGGCAGAGGAGCGAATGAGAACAAGATAGCAAAACAGAGCCCGCTAAGAAGTTCCAAGCCGCCTGCTCAGCAGCCGACTCGGAACTCGGGGACTACACCCAGTGGGTGCGCTGACGTGCCCCCACGGAAGAAACCAAGATCAAAAAAGCAAAAATAGGAAGACTAACCCGAATGGCCGCCCGCGTCGCAAGGAACTCGTCATTATATTTCCTCAGCCGTCACGTTCTGGGCTGCCACGTTCCGGACGTCCTGCGCTGCCACGTTCACCACAGCCGTCTCTCCACCCGGCGTCCGCCCCGAGCTGGCGCTGGCCGCCTCCACGTCCTGGGCCGACGAGCTGGAGCCCGCGGCCTTCTGCGGGTCCGATGCGGCCTTCCCCGTGCGCTGGAGCGATGGCGACTGGATCACCAGGTCGGTCCTCGCGGCTAGCTCGCCCCCGGCGGATTGCGCAGGCGGCACGTTTGGCCGGCCGCCTTGAGCCGCCCCAGCGGCGGGGCCGCTACCGCCTCCCTCTCCGGGACGACGACGTCGTCCTCCCTCTCCAATCGTGGCTGGTCGCCGCCGGCTTCCTCTGGCGGGGGCTCTGGGGCCTCAGGTGCCGCAACGTGCAGAGGGGTGACGAGCAAGGCCCCCTCCACTGTTGCCACGGCCGCAGCCTCCGCTTGGGCCTTAGCCGCTGCGTCGGCGCGCGCCTTCGTCGCCTCCTCCTCCGGCGCCACCCTCAACTCCTCCGCCTCTCGCTCCTCCCGCGCCTCCCGCGCATTTTGCTCCGTCACCGCCTGAAGCTCGGCGCGGGGGTCCACGCGGCGGGTGCTCCCGGATCCTCCCGGCGATCCAACGACGGAGGCGGCAACAACCCGCTCGAGCGAAAGCGGAGCCCTGATTTTTTTGGAGAAAAGGGCAAAGATTCAGAAATCACCAAGAAAAGAAGAAAGAATGTACAAAGGAATATACACTTACGCCGACACCATCTGCGGCTGCTTCACCACCTTGTGGAAGCGGGCCGCCTTCGCGGCCGCCTCATCCCGCCTGGTCGCCGCCGCCCCACCCTTGGGCTTCTTCGGCCGGCTCCCGAACAAGCCCGACGCGGCACGGCGCTTCTGCCCGCCGCCCCGAGCAGGCGGCGCGGCGGAGGAACCCGCGCCGTGGCCAGACGCCGGCTGGCGGCGTGGGACGACTTCTGCCTCGTCGAAACTGGCTCCAAGCCCGGCGCCGCCTGCTTCGCCGCCGGCTTCGCCGCCACCCGCCTCGGTGTTGTCCTCCATGGCGGCCGCCCCCAGGTCGTGGTCCTCCAGGTCATGCTCCGCCCGGTCGGGGAGGAATCGGCGCTCCGCCTCCGACCTGGCTGCAGGTCGAAGGAGAGAGCTCTGCTAAGGCGTGCCGACTGGTCAGAGACGGCCAGAAGGAATTCGGCAACAAAACTAAGAAAAGAAAAGGAAAAAAGAAAACATACCGTGCGCGGAGGATGTTCACGGGAATATGGCTCCTTGCCAAACCGCCACTCTGCGGAGAGCTTGCAGTTCGCAAGGTAATTCACCATGTGGGCCACCTCGTCATGCGGCATGTCCTTGGTGCACATCCGACTCGGATCGAGCTGGCCGCTCATCTGACAGATCAGGTGAGGGCGGCTCTGAAGCGGAAGAACCCGGCGCGCGACGAAGGCGGCCAGCAAGTCGGACCCAGTCAGGCCCTCCGACTGGATCATCACCCGCAGTCGGGCGACGGCCGCGGCTCCAGCCGGCGTCAGCGTCGCGGCCTGATAGGACCACTAGGGACGCCTCCCAGCCGGCGGGCCGGCTACGTAAGCCGGAAAGTTGACATAGTCGCTTTGTGGGGCGACGTTCTTCACGTAGAAATATGACTTCTGCCAGCGCTTCACCGACTGGATTAACGTGATGACGGGGAAGGGGTTGTCGACCGACGGCCTCCGCATCGCGATGAAGGCGCCGCTCTAGGCCGGCACGCCCTACATGCGGGTGCCTAGCTTAGATTGGAAGAACTCCCCCCAGAGCTCGAGGGTGGGGAGAACGCCAAGGTAGCCTTCGCACAAGGTGACGAAGGCGGACAGCAGCACCACCGTGTTCGGGGTGAGGTGGTGCGGATGGAGTTGATAGAATTCGAGGAAGGAGCGGAAGAAAGCGCTCGCCGGCAAGCCGATGCCGCGCAGGAAATGCGAGCGGAAGACTACCCGCTCGCCTTCCTCCGGCTTCGGCGTGATCTCCTTCGCAGGCGCGAGGCGGACCCGCACCTGGTCCGCGCCGGGCAACCGCCGTGTCTTGTGGAGGAACTCGATGTGGTCCAGGTGGACGTTGGAGCCGTCCCAGTCCCCGCCGTACTGCATGGTGGCGAGAAGCTAGCGAGGAAGAGTGCGGCGGCGGAGAAAGCACGGCCCTGCGGCGGCAGAGCTGCGGGGCGGAGTGAAGAATGGTGGGACGGCGCAGCGGCGAGGCGCTGCTACAAGGGAAAGCAGGAGGAAGAAGATGGCGGAGAGGAGAGGAGCGTGCGAGCGTCTCCCGCATCCCCCTCCACCCCCTACTTATAGCCTCGTGCGGCGAAGCCGAGGAGGTGAGGCGTGGGGAGGAATGTGGGATTAACTGCGCCCACTCCCCCACATCCTGCGATTATTACGCCCTAACGGCGTGCGGAAACTGCCGCCGGAAGACGTGCGGACGGCTTTGGGCCGCAAAGAATCCGCACCTGGGCCTAGGCGTAGGAGTGGTGGCCCCTCGGCCTGCGGCGACGTCTTGTTGCGCGCGGGGGTTGGCAGGCTCTTTTCAGCCAAGGGACGCCACGTGGTTCGCAGGCGGCGAGCGGCTGGCCCGCAGCCCGGGGCACGCGGCAATAGTCTCCCACCTTCCGACTTTAAAAATTTCGCCAAGACGGCGCGCCCAACCGAAGCCGGCTCCCAGCTGCTGGCTCGTCAAGATAAGAAGCTGACCGAGCTTCTCGACCTCCTCTCAGCCTCGAAGCCCAACTAGCTTCGGGGACTACTGTCGGAGTAAATGGCCACGGGTAGCCTAACCGACTCCCCCTGGCTCTTCAAAAAATTATCAGGCCGTTCAGGCCTTCAAGCATCCAAAGCATAGGGCCGCCTTCCCCCGGCCGGCTATCACCAGGGCCGACTCCCAGAAGGCGACCCAGCCTCAGAAACCTCCCCCAAGAAAGATACGAGATAGCCGACTCCAAGGAGCCGGCCCCAAGAGGACCGACTCCCAGAAGCCGGCCATGAAGAAAGCCGACTAGCAGAAACCGGCCATGAAGAAAGCCGGCCAAGACTGCACCTACTAAGACTATACCCACGTAATGGCGATAGGATGGGGCGTGGCCGCAGTACAGCCCACTACCCAATCCCGGAACAGGCATGGCCACAGGGCGCCGTACAGGCCAGCCATCCCCCGTCCGGCGCGGCACTGTAGCCATGTTGGCCTCGATGTCACCCACGACAGGTGCCAGTACGGCCCGTGGGCGGCGGGCCCCTTTGCCAGAGAGACATCTGAAGACGGCCTGGCCTCTTCTAGTCGGCCAGGGATGTGGCCGGCTCCCAATAGCCGGCTACCTCCCTCCCTCGAAGCATGCGCCCCATTAAGGAGACAAGACGAGGTAAGGCTACAGTGAGAGCTCGCAAGGCGGTGACACTGTAGCCACGCTTACCTCGACAAACCCCTCGTCATCAGAGGCGAGGTAACAATAACCAGCCGCCGACAAAGCCCCCAAGCAGTGGGGCCGGCCTGCCGGCCAAGAGGCCGGCAGCCGGCGGGACCCACCAGTCGGCGGGCCTCAATGACCGGCGGAGAAGCCGGCGAGCATAGACAGTGACGGCTGGGACCCGCGCCCAGCCGGATTACCATTGTACCCCTGGGGGGTAGGCCTATATAAACCCCCGGGACACCCATGCAAAGGGTTGATCTCATAGAATTCCACACACCACATAGAGAGAAAAGGAGAGCTAGCCTTGCCCTTCTTCTTCCTCTAGCCAAACGGCTCAAGGAGCACTTGTAGCTACTTGTATTGATCTAGTGATCATGCGGAGACCCCGCAGAGAAGGACTAGGGGTGTTATCTCCACGGAGAGCCCCGAACCTGGGTAAGATCCGCCGGCGTGCATGTCTTCGCCTCATCCCGTTTCCAGGCACCGGGGATGTTTTACTGGCTCCCACAATGATAAGCCACCCGTTGGCATATGTCGCACCTACCACCCGACAACGAGGGTTCACTGGTTCGGCTGCGCTGCCATCGCTGCAGAATAACAAGGGGTGTGGGTGAGTGGACGTATGGCCTGGCCAACGGTGGGAGTAGTAGGGGGCGGTGAGGCCTCCGCGGCAGCATAGCCGACCACGGGAGGCAGGAGCAGGCGGCACGACCGGCGCTGCTTTGGGCGGCTGGAGCAAGAAGACCAGAGGTTGAAGAAGGACGACGGCCGTTGGATGGACATCGTACGGTCACTTCAGCTAGAATCGTTTATATTGACTAAGTTGACAAAGCCCTTGGTACGTCAACTTAGTAGGCCCACAGGCCAGCTTCCGAAACGGTGCGCCCCAGATGTCAGGGGGAGGAATCATTTTTTGGGCAGGTGAAGCTAGAATATCCGAGATTGAAGAAGAAGCACGGCATCCGTTGGATGGACATCCAACGGCCAATACTGCTAGAACCGTGTGTTGACTATAAGTTGACAAAGCCTTGCATACGCGTCAACTCTGTTTTTTAGGGGACGCGTCAACTTAGTAAGGCCAGAAGTGTGTGGCAGAGAACTTATAGCCCATTTGAGATTTGTAAGAATGTGTAGCCCATTTTTGAATTATAATGGAATTTACTACAGCCCATTTACAGTTTGTTAAAAGTACAGCCCATTTCAACCAACCATTCAAAACAGAATTCAATAAAATTTCCCACATTTTGATGGGATCCGAAATATTTTTATCCCAAAATTTCTAGTCTGATTAAATATAATTTCAATATAAATTTATATTACGTAAAAATCAGAAGAAACATAGCGCTCGCAACAATTAATGAAATTAAAATTTTCAATATCCAAAAATAATATTTTATAAAGTAATCACGTGTTTGGTGCATTTTTTTATAGTTACTGCCCAGTTTTTATAATTACATCCCATTTATTATTTCTTAAAGCCCATTTTCTTGTTAAGCCTAATGCATCCCTCCTAGGAAAGATTTGCAGCCCAGCGGGGAGGAGAATAACAACTTGACCTTGCCTGGGTATTCCTAAAAAATAGTATAGCCGGGCTAGCCATTTTCAGCTTGAAAAAAATTAATATCTGGGCTGGATATCTGGCCTGGGCTAGACGGGCCACAGCCCGCCCAGTTAATACCTGCAGCGATGTTTTCGTTGTTGTTCAGAGGAGAAAAATTAATATCTGGGCTAAACATCGAAAAACTCTGCAGTGCTCAGACCTCAAAAACACAAATACTGCTCGAGCTGCTTGGTCCCAGCTGTCGGTCGCTTCTTGTGCAATTCTCTCGTTTATTGACTACTACATAGGTTGACAATGGTGTGGGACCGTGATGTCAGGAAACCAGGAGGAAGCAAAATAAATTATAGTTATATATATATATAATAAGGAGGCACTTGCGTACGTGAGGCTATGGACCTGGTGGGTCCCCATTGTCATCCTCTCCAAGTAAATTCATCTCCTCGCCCGCGCGCGCTTTCCGCCCGAAACAGTCAGCGCCGCCCGCCCCGCTTCCCGGTGCAGGCGATTGCTTCGCCTTCAAACGACACAAGTGCCGTCCGTCCGTCCATCTGCCGCCCACATTAATGATACACGGTTGCCGAGGCGGCTACTCCGGCGCCACACGTCCGTCCCTCTGCCCGCCCACCATTGCTATATAAACTTCTGCGCCGGCCATAGCCGCAGTCATCCGAATCCGTTCATTTTCTCCAGTCCACACCACTACTGCCCACCATGGCTTCCTCGCGCTCCAGCGCTCTTCGGGATGGGCAGACGACGGACCACAAGGAGATGGCAGCCATTGCTGCCGACCGGCTGGCCGGCAGGCAGCCGGAGGATGACGACGTCCCAAAGGAGAACATGGTAGTCGACGATCCGGCGCCAACCCCCTCCTCCGCGCCATGCTCGCCGGTGCATTGCACCATGACCATCGGCGAGGCCCGTGCCCAATATATGGACAAGGTGAGGCAAATGCGTGAGGAGCAGTTCCGGGAGGCGCAGGCCGACGCCGCCTACAACCACCATCTCCTCCAGGAGCACCTGCAGGCGGAGGAGCAGATCGCCGCGGAGCGGGCGGAGCAGGAGGCGCTGCTCGACTCGTACCGCTACGCCCGCAAGGGCCGCCTCGAGCACTGGCGGTACCCCATGCGGGTGGCGGAGGCTGCGGCCGCCTACAAAGAGGCTAGCAAAGAGGGCGATGAAGCGGGCGAGGCGCTATTTGGCGAGACCGAGGACGAGGCAGAGGACAATGCCGGCTCCGACGAGTCCCCGCTCCGCTGGCGTCGACGAGGCCCTGCTCCGCCAAGGCCCCGCGGCGCCAACAACAAGGCAGAGGACACCGCCGGCTCCGCCGAGGCCCCGCCCCGCCAACAATGAGGCAGAGGACATCGCCGGCTCAGCCGAGGCCCCACCCTGCCAGCAACATGGGGGAGGATTTCCATCGCTCCGCTGAGGCGCCGGCCGCCGGCAACGAGACAGAGGACATCGCCGGCTCCGCCGAGGCCCCGCCCCGCTGCCAACGAGGCCGCGCCACACAGAAAACGAGGAAGAGTAGAACACGGTAGGTCGGTGCCGCTCGGGTCCAAGTAAGGCCACCGCTGCTACCCTCCGGTTGAAGCCAAGCTAGGTGGGTTGACCATTGACGGCCGGTTAGCTTCTTGGCGGCGACGTGGAGTCGGAGAGCTACGCTGGAGAAGAACGCTGCTTCTACTTAACTGCTCGTGCAGTTGGCTGACTGACACGTGGGCCCAACAGGCCACATGTCAGTTATGCAACTGCACCTGCAGTTAAGTCACTGAAGCTTCTGTTCGGTTCAGCGGAACACAGGTGGGTAGGTTCGGTTAATTAATTATACCTCCAGCGCACCCCTTTTTAGTTGAAGAATGTATGAAATGTAATGAAATCCGGCATGTTTATATGAAATCCGACCGTGTATGAATGAATTTATTTTGATTAGTTTGAATTCCTGTATCACTGGCATTGGATGAACATGCAAAACAATACGTACTAGCATTATTCCCAGGGTGATCACCTCGTTTGCAGCAGTTTCACATGTACTCCCTCCGGTCCTTTCTAGTCGTGCATACAAGATTTGTCTGCAGTCAAAGTATCTCTACTTTGACCAATCTTATACAAAAAAGTATGCACTTTCACAATGTGCAAAGTAAAAAGGAACAGAAGGAGTACAAAGAGTTTGAGCAGCTTTTTAGCGTTTCTGTACATTGCAATCAAACACACAGGCCTGGCAATTCATAGAGAACATTCAAAACAATCGATGATTATGCATCTCAACGACTCACATGTCAGAGGCAATATTTACTTCACAACTAAAGAATAAAGAAAAAATTGATCGACGCTGCTGACATCAAAGGGCGTCCCATTCAAAAATATCAAACGCATGTCTTGCTAAAATCAATGAGCAAAATTTGACAAGGTTGTCCCATTCCAAAATATCAAATGCCTATGATTGTGGAATGGGCAGGGTTTGCCATCAGTTCGGACATTGACATGGCTCCTCGTGCTAAATAAACCTGCTATTCTTTTTGTGCAGTTCCACCAAAATCAACCAAATTCGCGCGTAGCTTGTATGATTTCGCCCTTATATGTGGCAACACCTTGAACTTATCGGCACCTCCTTTCTTGTGGTGGAAATGAATGATTCGATGTATTCATGAACATTTTGTGCAGTTCCCATTGAAATCAAGCTGAGCACCCCTGTTTGCACAAATACAAAAAAGTGATTAGTATAAAGCAAACTGTACTATGAATTGACAGTTTCAACAGGCACATACATGGTCCATGTAGAGCACACTTTTAGAAAAATGGAACTCGCCAGAAAGAATCCTAGAACAACATTGTACTCGCGCATCACAGCAAAAAATGGAGATTTGTCAGTCATTCTGAGCTGAAGTTAGTTTGGTCTTGTGGGGAGTAATGTGACCATCCTTCAATTGCTCATTCTGATGAGAAGATAGACAGGGCTTCTTCATCCTGGCATAATCGGAACTAGTCACTTCACGTACTCCATATTCTTCTTCAGAGGAAGATGATCCTATTGTGCAAAGACAAGAGGACTACTAAATGCTAGCATCCCTGTTTGCTCGAAAAAAAGGAAAGGAAATATTTAAAACAGCACAGATGAAGCACTTCTCAAGGACAATACCACTTTTTCATGACAGTATCTAAACAGTAGCACAACACCAATAGAGATGACAAAGCTCAATCATATGGATGAAATCAGTGGGCGAGTACCAACCTTTGTCAGGAGGCTTATTGTGTAGAGCATATAGATGAAGCACGTCTCCGGAACCATCTGTTGCTATCTACGGTGGTGGCTATGCTTACTATATACTCCTCGATTAGTTTAATGTTTCCAACATCTTCTTGTGCAGTTCCACTAAAATATATGGTATCTTCAAAGATGATCCCTGTTTGCACAAGTAGAGATAATTACATATTACATTAAGAGTGGCATCAAATCAGTGGCAAAACAATTGCTCGTTCTAGCCATAGCAATAAAATAAGATGCAAAACTATATCATTACTTGTGTCATCACAGTTCCAGTGCTTCATTACAGCACAGGGAGTTGATTTTTGTTTTTCTTCCGCTTGTTCTTCCCCTTCATCACTTGGTTCAATAACAGACAAGCTTCGCCTTCAATGTAAGATTTGGCATGTCAATTAGGGAGCAAAAGTATAGTACTAAACTTAATTTTCTGATGAAAGTGGCAAAATACAGGCCAGCAGTTGTGAAATATCCTTATCTTACCTCAGTGGGATATTACGGTGCACATACAGATTGGAAGTCTTGTCTCCATTTGTGCAGTTCACTAAAATGAAGCAACATTATCGTACAAGTAGCACAACATATGATAGCACACTGCAGAATCATGTGAAAGAAGGCTAGTACTGACCTCTCATGATGCGGAATTCAAACAACTCACAAGAAGAAGATCTGAACCAAATTCGCCTTAACGGATAGGAAGTAAGATCTCCTCTTGTGCAGTTCCACTAATATCAAGCAATCAAGCAACGTTGTCGGTGTGACATTTTGGTTGAACTGCACAAAACACTCTTAAAACAGAAGTGTTTTGTGCAGTGCAACAAAAGGTCACAATGGCAACGAGGTGAAGTAGATAACCCTGTTTACACAGAGGTGCAAAGGAAACAATTAGTGGTCAATAACGGTGGATGACACAGAAGCCAACAAAAAGAAGCATCTACCTTATCTAAATGGGAATGAAAGCAAGACAGTAGCATTTCTCAAATGGTGGCATTGATTAATATTAACATAGAGATTATATTAACAATAAAATTCATTAAACATGTAATTTGCTTTTAACTGTGGCATTGCATCAATTTTCTAGCGGCATTATTAGAGGGTATTTGTTTACAGGGACATTTTGGTGTAGGGACTAAAAAAACTCCGTGTCAGTCCCATCTAAACGAAACAGGAGGGACTTTTAGGGACTAAAAGTGGGCATTTGGGACTAAAGAAAGAAGACCCCGAGGGAGTCTTTTTGGGACTTTTTCCAACAGTTGCCCCTGCCACGCATCGCACCTTGTCTCTATTAGTTCATTACTAGGGGTAACATGGTCTTTTAGCATGTCATTTAATAACCTCTAGTCCATGTTTAGTCCCTAGAACCAAGCAGGTAGGGACTAGGGAGTTTTTAACCAAACAGGGCCTTAGATTAACAACAGCTAATGAGTTGCACGGGACAGTGGATGCACCAGCACCATGTGCATCTACCGATGTACTTTGGTCATGCACAGTCTATTGCAACAAAGAACAAACAACCAAGGAGCATATTTGTGTTGGTCCCAGTTTTGTTATCTTTAGACACCTTTCCCTATGTGAGTGCAACAAATCTAGTCCTGCTCAAACTCTACAGCCTTGTCCCTTCCTTTCCTTTTTGAACTAGTACTTTCGCCCCTTCCTTTCCTCTTTGAACCACGTCCTAGATTTATGCGATACAACTTTCCCCACTACTTTCCCCCATTCCTCTCCTCTTTGAACCACGTCCTAGATTCATGCTATACAACTTTCCCCCTTCATTTCCTCTTTGAACCACGTCCTAGATTCATGCTATATACAACTTTTCCCACTACTTTCCCCCACTCCTTTCCTCTTTGAACCATGTCCTAGATTCATGGTATACATGCAGCTAGAGCAATGCATGTGGAGTAAGTAAATTATACCTTAAGGTTCTAGGGGCGTGGTTCGGTGGGCGACGGGACGACGGCGAAGAAGAAGGGGTCGGAGGCCCTCCCGCGCTGCCGCTGGGTGGAAAGTGAACAGCTGCGCCGGTAGTCCCTCGCCAACGGCGACAGTGTTAAGCCTCCTTCCCTTCCCGGCGGACGGATCCTGCCGGCTCTTTGAGTAGCAGTGAGGGGAGAGAGAGGCCAACGAAGTCTTGTTTAGATCTGGAGAGGGCGAGAGAGTGTGAAGAGAGCAACTACAAGCGCTGAGGCTCCAGCGGGAGAGGGCGAGAGAGTGTGAAGAGAGCAACTACAAGCGCTGAGGCTCCAGCGTGTATATATATACTGGAGAGAGAGAGTGTGAAGCGTGCAAACCCTAGAAAACATTTTGACCAGTCAAAGAATCCTCCTGGCACAAATTATGCTCAAGTGTAGTTATCGAACCCGAGACCTCAAGTTTGATGAGCGAACAGGCTAACCAGCTACACAACCCTCCCGTTATGTTCAACGAGAGGGAAATAATCTTTTATACATTCCTGCATTCGTGTGACAAGCATGCCGTGTTTTTTGTGTGTGTGGGAGTCATTGGGATTTCAATCATAATCGTGTCTTGTGGCTTTGGTGGTAAGACTATCCACAGTGGTGCAAAAATAATGCAGCCTTAGTCACCTTACCTCTCTCCATGTAGTACGTTGGGTCCCACCAGTCAGAGGGTGAAACAAACAAATTAATAAGAAAAATTAAAAGCGCCAGCGGTGTATCTTACCTCACACATCTCGCTACTGCTCGGGAACACTGTCCAATTGATCCCTCTGTTCGCTCACGTACTATTTTAAGTGAATCCTTATTATAACATGCACACAAATTTTGGGCACTTGTATTCTACTTAAGTCAGTGTGCCACCGTATCTCATATACTTAGTACTCCCTCCGTCTAGGTGTAATAAGTCACGTCAGAAGGTGCAACGGGACCAAGGTGCGTGCGTGTGCGTGTGTGTGTGTGTGTGTGTTTAACAACATGTGTGTGTTAGAGAGAGCGACATATCGACCTACTCCTACAGAGAGATGTTGTGTAGTGTACGATTTTAGCCGCGAGAGTCGATGCATCCTCTCGTTTCCGGGCGTGTCCGGTAGGGACATGCGGACAGCTACCACGCCAGCTCCTGACCAGCCTGGCCCACCCAAAGCCCCTCCATCTCCCGCGCGCGCTTCCCGCCCGAAACGGTCAGTGCCGCTCCAAAGAATCGGTGCCGCATTCATGCCCAGGCAGAGCGGACGTGACCTCTCACTGCGCAAGAGTGATGGTTGCTTCGTCCGTCCAACTTACTGCTGGGTCTATGTGATTTGATGGCTCATTGGTCTTTATTACTAAGGTGGTAGGACTGCTAGATGTCCCACGCTTTCGGCGAAAGGAGGTACTACTACTAGATTACAATTTTCTCCATTCTTACAGCGGAGGCGTGCAAGAGAAGTGAAAACATGCAGGCTCAGTGATTACATGGCCCACCTCACACTATTACCGTGCGACACCTAACTCTTTACATAGTACTCACTCCGTTCCTAAATATTACTAGATGAGTCCCCGCGCGTTGCCGCGGAACAGCGGTATATCTCTCTGCGCAAAATTATCGATTTCATAGAACTAAAAAAAACACTAT
Source organism: Triticum aestivum (assembly GCF_018294505.1). Lineage (NCBI taxonomy): Eukaryota > Viridiplantae > Streptophyta > Magnoliopsida > Poales > Poaceae > Triticum > Triticum aestivum. The sequence goes on along the minus strand of NC_057802.1, from coordinate 531,293,306 downwards.
AACCGCATGACAAATGTGGTAGCCAAACTAAATAAACTCCCATCATCATTTAGATCATCCCACGTAAGGAAAAAAGATCAGCCAACTCCTACTGCATAATGGGATTATATTTTTCTTTTTGACATGTTAATGGGACTTAAAAGCTCACTTACATGCATGCTACCGGTGCATGCTTGCATGCAGACATGTTGATGTGATTTAAAACCCACTCACATGCATGTGCCACGGTATTTCTGCATGCTTGCATGTGGCTTAGTGCGGAGCCTCTCAACGTCTAGATCAGACGGCTATTATGGACTGATTTACTTCATCTAACGGCTACATCAATTTTGATGATGTGGCTCAAGGAGAGGATAGAGAATTCCTAGTAGTGGGTGCTAGCTATTACTAGTAGATAAGTCTTTGTAGAGATTCCACTACATACGGAACAAAATGAATGAATCTACACTTAAAATGCATCTATATACATCCGCATGTGGTTCATGGTGAAATCTCTACAAAGACTTATATTTAGGAACGGAGGAAGTACTTGTATAGTACGTACTGTAATTTATCAGCGAGATAAATTTGTACAATGCTATGAAGCTTCCAGCTTCTGTTACATGTATCTTGCGTCCAAGGTTGCCCGTTGCAACATTTCATCTAATACAAAGGAGACTAACATGCATGCTATTGCATCTCAATGATTGACAGATCATAGCAAATATGTACTCCCTCCGTTCCAAAATAAGTGTCTCAACTTTGTGCAAACTTTAGTACAAAGTTGTACTACTACTAAAGTTGACACTTATTTTGGAACAGAGGCAGCTAAAGAAAAAAAGATCCATGCAGTCCCTAGCCCTTGAACCGTGAACCCTGACCAGGCTTCAATTTGCCAGCAACGTTCGAGCTTCCTAATAAATGAAGTTTGCAACCTTTTGACCATCGGATCATTTTGTGTAGTTTCACCAAAATCGAGATGAAGCATCCCTATGGCAAAGAAATTGAAGAAGCGTGATTAGAATAAGATTACTGGGACTAGTTGATGAGACATAAACTCATCACAAATACAGTACGTAGAAGCCAGTAGAGGTATGTGCGGGGCAAAGAAGTAGAGAAATATCCACAGGGAGTGATGAGTGGTGGAAGCCGGCTGTAAAGGGAGTTGTACCTAAGGGACGTAGCTCAACCTTGAGGAGGGCGGCGGGAGGCGGCAACTGCCCACGTCGCGGCAGTGAGCAAGGGATGAAGGCAACCTCACTGGCTTTGTGAGAGAGAATGGCGGGGACCCCTGATCGGGATGTGCCGACAGTGGGTTTTCACCGTCGGCGACGGCCACCGTATCTACACTAAGCATCCACCCCTTCCCCATGCAGACGTGATCCACCGGGATGTTAGAGATGTGGCCACAGTCGTTTTATGCGAGAGAGTGTGAAGAGAGCAACCCCAGCAAGCAACCGTGTAGGCTGGCCCGTCCTGACTATGTATATAGTGGAGCGGTTTCCTTTTCTCTCCATATGAACCTATCATATTGCGTACGTGCCACTGAAGAAAAAAAACTTTATTTATAAATGACGCGGCACCTACTACTCATTCTCCTATAACCTTGCGCTTGGCATCTCCAAAATATTAACCTTGCGATTGGCTCTTCGCCTCTTTGGGAAGTCGAGCAATAATGGTAGTGCAGTATATATCGTTCTGGCTATATGAGACCGAATGAATTGCTGCACGTCCACCACGTGGGCGAGGGTCGAGGGGCGAGGGAGAGTGCTACATACGGAGCAAAATGAGTGAATCTACACTCTAAAATACGTCTATATACATCAGTGTTTGGAGTATGTACTAGTAGTTCATATTGAAATCTACAAAAGGACATATATATTCCAAACAATATGATATAATCTCTATAACCAAGGTATTAGGGACGAGGAGTAAATGGAGGGAGTAGTAAATTTTTCTCCCCGTCCTCCGAGCCACTGCGCGCATGGGCGAGGGAGCGGGCGTAAGGCGGAGCAAGCTTCACCTCATCCTGCGAGCCACCGCGCCCGTGGGCGGGGGAGACGGCGTACTAAGCAAGCTTCTCCTCGTTCTGCGAGTTCATGGGACACATCAAAAGTACTCCAGTGTATAGAGCCTTGCCTCTAAGGTAGGCCCCACATGGTTTGCCTCTTTTTTTAACATAACACGTCAAGTCGCAATTTGTTTGTTCACCCGTGGTAGACGATCCTCCCTCCACCAAGTGGACAACCAGTACATGTGCCAAATTACCACGTGGGCTGCCTTTTTCGTACGGAAATGAGCTCCAGCGTGTACCCGCGCGGGTGTGGTTGGGAAAGAGACGGGAGTACGTGCGTCGTGCATGCACCTCTTCTCTTCGTGCACGTCCCCCACCAACGTGGGTGTGTGTGAGAGATACAAACCGCGTTCATGAGTGTTTTTTGTTTTGGGGTGGGGGTGATTTCGTGAATTATTTATGGGAATATGTGTCGATGACATCTCAAACAAAATTTTGCATGCAATGTGTGTGAAATGGAGGCCTATCCATATCATACATAGAGGGTCGGGCAATCCACGAGAAGAGAGGGAGCGGTGATAGCTATCGATAGAGTCGAAGAGAGGATCAAGTGGGTGGGTGCGAGATCGATGAAGAGAGCCATCGAAATTGTGTGTGTGTGTGCAAGTCAAAGATATAGGGCGACTGGCCTACCGGAACGTTAGAGGGCACATGTCAAGTTTGTGTGTGGCAGGGAGACATGACTAGAGCGCTCGATGTATCGGTGTGTGTGGAGGGAGGGGGTGGGGGGAGGGGTAGGCAGAGGCCTAACTATAGAGGTAGAACGACTCGTATATGTGTTGAGAAGGAGAGACCCAGCTATGTCTTGAGGGAGATCGGTCGACATCCATACATAACTGAAGGACGGGAAATATGATGGGACAGAGAGAGAGAGAGGAGAGAGAGAGGGAGGGAGAGGGAGGGAGAGGGGTAGAGTGATGGATGGGTGATGGAGTTGCTTCTCGAAGATGGTGGGAGAGGCCTACTAGACAAACTGAGGGTGGAATTGCAATGTTATCAATAAGAGTGGGGATGTGTTCCTATGTGTGCCTGTGCGTGATAGATCTGTCGGGACGCATCCATGGATGATGAAGGGGAACCATGTGTTTGGTAAGCAAACCTAACTAGATCGGTAGATCAATTGTTGTTTGTCGGAGGAAGGGAGAGACACAACTAATGAGGTAGATCGATTGACGTGTGGGTAAAAACGAGTTATAAGGACCTAGCTAGCTATATGTATAGCGAGAGATCGGTCGGTGTACGTCCATTTGTTAGAGGCAAATAAGGCCCAGCGAGACGGATAGACAGAGAGAATGGAGCTAGGAGGTGGTGCGAGAGGCCCAACTACTAGCTAGATAGGGGGAGGAGTGTGCGGTTGTGAGATCGATGAAAAGAGGGGCGAGAGTTTACACGTGTGTCTGACCGTATGAGAGACACGAGGCAAGGACACATAAAGGAGGAGATTGAAGGTGTGTGTGTATGTTCTAGGCAGGCATCGCTGCAGAGGTTTATCGATTGGTGTGTGTCGGAAAGGAGTTGTGGAGACTTTGGGAGAACGACCTAAAGAAAAAAATGAATGTGCCCGGTGGATAGAATGCCGAGGGAGGGGGAGGGCGAGGAGGGCGTGTGCATGCACGAGAGAAAGTTAGTGGTAGCTACAAAGGTTAGAGGATTGTGTGGGTGTAAGAGACTAACAAAGATCATAATGTGATATGAAAGCAGATTCATATATTTGAATAGGAGATCATAGTGTTTTAAACATTGCATGCATGAATATAGCGGTGATACACGTGTTGTGCACATGTTATACCATAATGTGATAATGCATGGCGTTTGCAACTCACAGCTAAATGCCGAACAATCTAAACCATACTATACATCAAACAATCTCACATTTTATTTGAATTTGTGATAATGTGTGGCGTTTGCAGCTTACAACTAAATATCGAACAATCTAAACAATACTACATATCGAACATTCTCACATTTTATTTGAATTTGTGGTAATGTGTGGTGTTTGCAACTCACATCTAAATACTTGTAGGCGTAGGGGGTGGGGCACCATACATAATGTGATAAACACATTATACATATGAGACATGGTTTAGATTATGAAGATCTAGCTAGAGCTAGAAATGTAATGTGATTTGAAATCAAAATAAAGTGGATTCAAAAAATCTAGTTCGAGTTCATATAGTACACATAGTTCATATGTAACTCGAGACTAATCATGTGGTGTGCTGTGAAGATAATACACAAACGATGGTTTAACTTGACAATAATGATGATTGTAGATCTTATTAAAACAGAGAAATGAATTCAAATGCTTTGACTTCACAACAATCATTACTGTAGATCTTATTCAAATAGAGAAACGAATTCAAATTTAGTTCATATTGAAGCGGTAGTATATACGTTTGGAATGCACTAAAACGTTCATTTGAGTAGTAGGTTGCATGCATTATACACGTAGCGAAATATTTTAATTGAACATAACATGAATTCAAAGTTTGGAATGACATTTGTAGTGCGCATTGATTTGGTACAGTACACGTTAGGCTTGTCCGGAAATTTCAACCCGCGCCTTGTTAGCCAGAAATATTAAGGTATATCTTTGTCTCGTTGTGCTCCGACAACTCCCTCCATCTCAACCCGCGCCTTGCTATTCCGAAATTACTACGCGCGCGAAAACTCCCACCTCCTGTGAAATCCCGACACGCGAAATGCCCGTGGTACCCCTGAACCGAAAGAACCGCCTCAAATCGGTGGAGGTACTTTCGTAACTTACCCCACATTTCGGACAAGCGTGTCTCTAAGCCATGGTTCCCCACTGCCATCCAATCCGCCCACCCATTCGTACACCGAGGCCGCGAAAACCCGCGACGAAACCCCACACCCTGCTCCGTCCGCCACCCAGCCGGAGCCTCTTCCCCGACGACGTCGTCCACAGCAACACCTCGACGTCCCTCATCCACCGTACCGGATGAGGATCCATCGTCGATCTCATCGTCCCGCCGGTTCAGCGACCCCATCCTCCACCTCCAAGGAGCTGCCCCGACGTTCCCCTCGTCTTTCACGCCACCTCCATTCCCACACCGCCGTCTTCACCTGCACCACCGGAAGAGCATCATCATCACCGTTTCCTCAGATGAAGCTGCGGCATAATCGGCGCCACCAAAGAGGTTGTACACTAATCGCCGCATTTTCTTCTTGATTCGATCGCACGGTGCTATCGGCGCTCGGTCCCGAGCCGACATGGCGCGGCCCCATCCACGGCGGCGTCGCCGGCCACTTCCTCCACGGCGTCGCTCCCTCGGCGGTGACGTCCACATCAGTAGGAGCTGCTGCTGCTTTAGCTCTCGCTCGCGCTGCTGCTCTGCTCTTGCTCTCGGTCCCCTGCCTGGTCTGCTCTTGCTATTGCTCTTGCTCGCGCTGCTGCTCTCGCTCTTGCTCTTGCTTGCGATGCTTCTCCGATTTAGCTACACTTCAGTCGACTGAATCGACTTTTGGGTCAGTCGATTTTCAGGGGGTG
>NC_057802.1:531229973-531287462 GCF_018294505.1 Triticum aestivum | reverse complement strand
GGAGAAAAAGCTCAGCACGGGGGGCCTAGAGGGATGGCCGGGGCGGCGGCGGACCAGCGGTGGGGAGTGTTTTCGAGGCGGGCGGGGCGGCGCACCGCCGGCCGCGGGCAGCGGGGGTCTGCTGTTTGGCCGGTGGTGGCTGGCGGCTCAGGGGGGTGGAGGTTGAAGATGAACCGTAGGCCCTTGATTTCGTATCCAACGGTTGCAAAATCGACTGACCAGAGATGAAAAAGTCAGTCGACCGACGTGTAGCCTCACCTTGCTAGTGCGTTCAGTTTCGACAGCAAAATTCAGTTTCAACAACAAAACTCAGTTTGGACAGTTAAGTTCAGCTTCGACAGTTAAGTTCAGTTTCGACAGTTAAGTTCAGAGATGAGCGGCTGATGTATTTTACATCTAGCACTTTGTGGTTATGTATTTTACGTCATGTATTGGAGATGCTATTAGAATTCCACTCAGGGTAACGTTGTTCGTTGTCTCTCTTGTCCTGCTTCAGCCTCGGCGTCGTACAACTCACCGGAGCTGGTCCAACGACGAAACCCTCCATCACAGTGGAGCAGTACCTCGGGCTCCATCTCCAGACGCCTAAGATCTTCTTCCCCTCCTCCGACAGCAAAGTCAGCCGGAGCATCCTCACCGGCCAACCCAATCACGCTGAGATCGACATGGCTTCGCCAAAGAGGTTGTATACTTGTTGCATCTCTTTTTTACTCTGCATGTTATATATATTGTCCACTGAGCACACAGATTTGTTCCTTTAGTGTCTCCTTGAAAGAAAAAACGTAGGAATTTTAATTTTCACTTCTCCTCCTTTTCAAATTCCTATTCATGAAGCACAAGACTAAGAGATAATAGCATAATAGCATTATAACCGTACATTTTCTTGTGGTTTGACTTAATCTCACCATGCTTCTTTGCATCCTATGATCTTCCAATTGTTGTGAATCAAACACCCAGATTGGCAGAAATCCTGTGTTTTTAAATTCTCTGTTTTGCACGTGCATTCCTATCCTATTCCTATCTATTTCCTATCCCTGCGTTGTTGGAATCCTCCAATTCAAACGAGCCCTTACAGAATTACTTCTCTTACAGATAGTTGTCAAAGAAAACCTTGCGTGGTTCGTCCCGCTCCTGCTGCGCCGTCGTCCACCCCAGCTCAGCTGCTCCAACCACAGAAGGGTCCAGCACAGCAGGGATCCGGCCTCCAGACTGTTTTTCGCCGCCTCAGATCTTCTTCCCCGCCGCTGGCAGCCATGAAAACTGCATTACCATCATCAACCGAGCAGATGACCTCGAGGACTACACGGGTCCGCAAGAGAGGTCGCACTCTTTCGTGTCTGCTTATGTTATGCATTGCTTAATATTACGTGCTACTTTATCATCCTGTTGACCGATTAGACTCTGAGTCAGCTCCAAACTAATGGTCAAACTTGAGTTTTTAAATGGTTGTGGGGTACATATCTCGGCCGCTATCAATAGTATCTATCTACTATCTGGTTAATCTCCGGTGTCTACTATGAGTTTCATGTTGGGTGGGAAACAAACAGTAAAGAAGCCATTATCTGTATTATTTAACTGAAGCAATTATCTGCCTGCTATTATTGGTTTTGGGTCTATCCACAGGTTGCTACCATCACTCTGGATTTCTGCATGCACTCTTTACATAATCTCACTATGTTTTATTCCTATGCATGACAGTTATTGTAAACAATGGAACTCAACATGTAGAGCAAAAGAGACGAGCCTTGCGTGGAAATAAAATTTCATGCAGACGTCGCTCCATGGTAGGCGCAAAGGAAGCCCCCCTCCACGCATTTCGGATTGTAATCGAGAGGAAGATATCTGTTCTGAGGGGGATTCAGAAGGAGAAGACAACTCCTATTTACCCCCTGAGGTCTTCGCTCTAACTTGGCATGCTGATGTTGGTTATATCATGCATATAGTGTCTTGCATTGCTTACTTTATACATCAAATATGTCATCTGCTTAGTTTAGACATCCTTTGTGCGAATGCCATATGTTTAGTTTATTCATTGTTTATGTGAATTATGCAACGCCATCTTGTTTAGCCAGGCATCATATATGTGAATTTTGCAATGCCATCCTGCTTAGCCAGTCATCTTATATGTAAATTATATCAGGCCATCCTTTTTTTCGTTATATATTACATTTGTCAACAATGTTAGTACATTCAACTGCTCTTCGTGTGCATCAGCCATTTGACACGGTGATGGCAAATTCTGGAGTGAAAACAAGGTCTTCAGAGCAGACTATGCTATCTGACGAAGCGCATATCTCGCTGGTTACGGATAGCTCCTCAGAGGAGGATTCAGAGACAGATGACCAGTGCTATTCCCCCCCCCCCCGAGGTGTATGCTCTAACTTGGCAGGGTTATGTTGCTCATATCATGCGTATGGTGTCTCACATTGCTATGTCATTTGATTAGTTTAGACATGCTTTGTGTGAATGCCACCTGTTCAGTGTCTAATTACCATATATGTGAATTATGCATTGCCATCTTGTTGCAAGACATTATATATGTGAATTATACAATGCTATCTTGTTGCAAAGGCATTATATATGTGAATTATGCAATGCCATACTGTTTAGCCAATCATCATGTATGTGAATTATATCATGCTATCATTTTTTGTATTACGTGTTCCATTTGTCGACAACGTTTGTATATTCAACTACTCTTCCTGTGCATCAGCCATTTGAAGCGGTGATGGAAGTATCTGGAGTGAAAACAAGGTATTCAGAGCAGACAATGCTACCTGCTGAAGCAGACATCTTGCTGGTTACAGAGAGCTCCTCAGAGGAGGATTCAGAGACTGATGACCAGTCCTATTTCCCCCCGAGGTCTATGCTCAAACTTGGCAGGGTTATATTACCCATGCCATGCATGTTGTCTTGCATTGCTTAGTTTTTAAATCATATATGGATTGCCATCTGCTTACTTGCTTACTATATAAGTCATATATTTGAATTATATCATGCCATCATGTTTACATAGTACATACACATCATCAATCTGAATTATGGCATGGCAACCCATTTAATAAACACATCATATAGTTATATCATCTCATCCTGTTTAGTGTTTACAGTCATCATATTTTGAATTATGGCATTCTATCCGTGAATGTATGTGAATTATGGCATGCCAACCTATTTAATAAACACATTATATAGTTATGCCATGTCATCCTGTTTACATAGTCTCATATTTTGAACTATGTCTTTCCATCTTTTTTAGTTAGCCATCATAATGTGAAATTGTGTCATGCTATCGTGTTTAGTTAGCCATCATATATGTGAAATTGTGTCATGCTATCCTGTTTAGTTAGACAACATAAATATGAATTATTTCATGCCCTCTTTTATTCCCCACTATCCATTGCACCTGTCTATCATACAATGTCTATACTTTCAATTAATTTTCTTGTTTATCAGCCATTTGAATTGGAGAGCGTGATGGCAGTATCTAAGGGACTAACAACACGGTCTTCAGAAAAGATAGTGCTACCAGTTGATGCAGATAGAACCATGGTTGTACTTGCCCAAGGACCAGATCCACCACACATAACCCAAACTCTCGCAGATTGTACCCCTACCTAGTTGGACAGAGAACCAGCTACACCCCTTCTAACCCCAACCCCGGCAGATAGTAACCCAGTTCCAGTTGACACAGCACCGTCTCCACCACAGAGCACCCAAACACGAGCAGTTAGTAAGGGAACTGCAGTGCCCAAAGCACGAGGACCACCACTCCGAATCCCAACTCAACGCTTACAGGAGAAGAAGATTTGTTCTCAGGTTAGGTTCTGTAGCTATGGTTCATACTCCTTTGCTCTTGCATTACTGTATTTACTCATACCAACTATTTTCAAATTTGAAGGATGGAATTGAAACTCCAATGGCGCAACAGGTATGTTTTAAACCTGTTTCTTTAACTGGTTTGCTGTTGTAACCTGCTCTATGTTGATTTCAGTTTCAATTGAATAAACAGTTATGTTCTCATGTCATGCACATTACAAGTGTTGTTATTGCTCTATAGTTACCCACACTTATATTCTGTCTATTCTGCTTTGTCTTGAACAAATATTATTTGAACTGTGTCTCTATCTTGATTTGGCAACAAAAACTAGAATGATATAGACCATAAAGTGCCCATGGTACATAGATATATGTTTGTTTCATGCTGTTATCCTGTCCACTTTACTACTGAACTCATTTACGAAAATGAGTTTCATATACAACATGGTAAACATGTGATGTGTCTGCTTGTTTCTCTTTTAGAATGCGGACAAAATATTGGAGAACGGTACCGCGTTATCCAATGGTAAAGGAAGTAATGCAGATAAGGTTCAAGATAGGGAGACATCCCTGTTGGTCTCCAAGAAAGCTGATAAAAACTATCTTGACGACAGTGAGGGAACCCAAAAGTCTTGTCTTGATGTAGTGTTCGAGTTACTGGCCACTACTGCTGGCACAAGCTCTTCGAACTCGCTGCCTGAATCAGTTCGTCTTCTTGAGTCTCAACTTCAAGTTGAAAGACATCGATCAGATGTGTTGCGACAGGAAGCTGAAGGACTGAGGAAGTCCGTGCAGAATTCAGATGCATATTTTCTGGTGCAACAGTAAGCGCTGGAGGATTTAAGCGCCAAACAAGAGAAAGTTAATAAGCTTGCTTAGCATCTTGCCAGCATTATGGGTACCCAGGATATTGTTTCTTGAGATCTTCTGAAGTGGTTTCAGTTCTGGATTTGTTTTGCTATGGCGTTTATTTGCGCTGGTCGCCAACTTTGACAACCAGTGTATACGATATGCTGCTTTGTTCCCTATATTTGCACTGGTGGCGAACTTTGATGCCCAGTGGATGTAATATGTGTAATAGACGTGATAGCCTAGCGTTAGTTGCTTGCTTCTTTATTTCCTTGTTGTCTTGTTTATTTGTTTGCTTGTAGTCATTGCAGTTCTTTTTCCGTGGTTAGCTAGTTGCTGCAATAACCTATTTTTTAAAACTAGGCCACAATAACCATGGGCTAATATTTACTGTAGTGACACTGGACCTCCTACTGGCCGTAGAAATAGTGGGCCTTCTACGGGCCGTAGAAACAATGGGCCTTCTACGGGCCGTAGAAACAATGGGTCTTCTGCGGGCCGTATCATCAATGGGCCTTATACGGGCTGTATGATCGATTGGCCAAACATGGGCCAAACAGACCACAGTATGGCCGTAAACGGGCTAGAGTTGGAATCGTCCGTTCATGGGCCGAACATAACGGGCCATCCTTAATAGGCCGTATTTGGTGATGCTATGAAAATGGCCCAACATACTAAGGGTCCACAAATGGGCCGACTGTAACGATGGGCTGAATTTGGCCCACAAGCAGAAAATGACATTAACGGGCCGTAAGTAACCGAATGCAGCAAATGAGCCCAAGAATAAATGGGCCCTTAGAAGGGCGAAAGTTAACTTGGGCTGGAAATGGCCCAACGGAATAACGGGACGTTAATGGGTATAAAGTGATACAATGTTCATTATGGGCCAGTTTCACCACGGGCCGTTAATGGGTGTAAAGTAATACACTGTTCATTACGGGCCAGTTTCAGCACGGGCCGCTAATGGGCCAAGAGTTACATAGGGCCTCATATGGGCCGAAAGACGTCATGGGCTATACATGGGCCAGAAGTGAAAACGGGCTGGAATCATATTGGATGGCCCAGATGACGCTACTGGGCCTAATTCATATACGGCGTAACGGGCCTTGGGTTAGCGCGCTGTAAATGGGCTATATGCGAACAGGCCGTTAACAGGCTTTCCATGGGCCGGCCCGCCAGCTTTTGACCAAGTCAAACGGGCCGGCCCTTTCACAGGAATGGGCCACTGTTGGGCCGTGCCACGTGTCGACGTATCATAGGCGCCTTCTGTCCAGTGAGTGGATGACATCTGTCCCAACGATGAGCCGACACGTGTTTCCTCTAGCCAATGATGATTTTACACGTGGAAAATCCCCATTGGTCGGGGCTGTTAACGGGTTATCAGATCCAAAACCCGACCCGATAGCTTAACGGCGTTCCGTTACGGTGGATGCCACGTGTCGGTCACCCTTGACGAAAGCACTTCTGTGACGCGCGATTTATCGTCATGGAAGTGGACACTTCCGTGATGATAATTTTGGTAATGTCATGCAACACTTCTACGACAGCACATGTATGACTATCTTGATTCTGTCATAAATTTGTCATGGATGTACATGCATGTCAAAAAACGCGACCTACTGTGACAAACACGTATCATCACGGAAGTGTATTTTTTTGTAGTGACAAAATCTTAATGCAAAAGAACGTCACTTTATATTGCCATTTGTGATATGAACCTTTATTATGCAGTCCGTGGCTTTTATTTCTTCCACATCACAAGATCGTATAAAGCTTATTTCCTCCACACTAATCAATCATACATATTTAGAGAGCAATTTTTATTGCTCGCACCGATGACAACTTACTTGAAGGATTATTTCCTCCACATCACAAGAAGGTAGGTATGGTGGTCTCTCCTGGCAAAACTGGGTTTAAGGGTATTTAGAAGCACAAGTAGTATCTCTACTTAGTGCAAAGAATTTGGCTAGCATGATGGGGAAAGGCAAGCTCAACATGTTGGATGATCCATGACAATATACTTTATTTCAAATATAAGAAAACATAACCCATTACGTTGTCTTCCTTGTCCAACATCAACTCTTTAGCATGTCATATTTTAATGAGTGCTCACAATCATAAAGGATGTCCAAGATAGTATATTTATATGTGAAACCTCTCTTTCTTTATTACTTCCTATTAATTGCAATGATCACCAAAGCTATGTTTGTCAACTCTCAACAACTTTTAATCATCATACTCTTTCTATGTGAAGTCATTACTCTCCATAAGATCAATATGATCCCTTTGTTTCTTTTTATTTTTTTATTTTCTCTTTTCTTTTATTCCCTCAAGATCATAGCAAAATAATCAAGCCCTTGACTCAACACTAATCTTTATTATATAACTCACGGACTCGATTACATAGAAGGATCATGAAGCAAAACTCAAAACTAGATCATACCAAAAACTTTATTCTACTAGATCAAGATATTACTAAAAGGATCGAACCAAGAAAAACGGTAAAGATAGGAGTGTGATGGTGATACGATACCGGGGCACCTCCCCCAAGCTTGGCAGTTGCCAAGGGGAGTGCCCATACCCTTGTGATTATATCTCCTTTGCTGGTGAAGAAGATGTTGGTGATGATGGGTAGTCGCACATCGAGCGTAAGAGATCCTCCAACTTGCGGATAATGCCCTTGAGTCCAACGATACACTCCTTCAACAAAATATTTTCACGTGTGAGATACTTGTTTTGTATACGAGCTAACTCAATCATCTTGAAAGCCTCGATCTCAGTTGGGGTAAGAAGTTTGTGATCAAGTTGAAGGATGTCTTCTGTTGCCGGAACTTGGTCCTCCGTGGCCTTCTTGATCCCTTCATCCATGTTGATCTCCATGGGTGCTTCCCTGTTCAGCTCTATCTTGATTAGCCAAGCATCGTTGTCACCATTGTTGGAGGAGGGGGACGACATGATTCCTGGCCTTGACAACCCTGACAGAATAAAGCTCGAAACAAGAACAGAGGACAATTGCGTGATACGGTGGTCAAACCCTTCGGGAGATCATATAATGAATTTTTACCGACCAAAATACGTATCGTGCAAGAAAACGGAGTCCGGAGAGCGCACGAGGTGCCCACGAGGCAGGGGGGCGTGCCCAGGGGGTAGGGTGTGCCCTCCACCCTCATGGAGCCCTCGTGTCCTTCCCGGAATGCTTCTTATTTTTCTATTTTTCTAAATATTCCAAAACGGAGAAAAATTGCCATTAGAACTGTTTTGGAGTCGGTTTACTTACCGTACCACATGCCTATTCCTTTTCGGAGTCTGAAACATTCTGGAAAGTGTCCCTTATGTATTCCTCCGGGGTTACGGTTTCAATAACATTGGTTTCAACATTTATAGGATTACCTGAGATATAGTGCTTGACTCTTTGACCGTTCACCACCTTCGGATTTGTGCCTTCCAGGTTGTTGATTTTTATGGCACCGGAACGATAGACCTCCTCGATAACATAAGGGCCTTCCCATTTAGAAAGAAGTTTTCCTGCAAAAAATCTTAAACGATAGTTGTATAGCAATACATAATCACCTACATTAAACTCGCGCTTTTGTATTCTTTTGTCATGCCATCTTTTAACTTTTTCTTTAAACAATTTGGCATTCTCATAGGCTTGGGTTCTCCATTCATCAAGTGAGCTAATGTCAATAGCCTCTTTTCACCGGAAAGTTTGAAATCATAATTGAGCTCTTTAATAGCCCAATATGCCTTATGTTCTAGTTCGAGAGGTAAGTGACATGCTTTTCCATAAACCATTTTATACGGAGACATACCCATAGGATTTTTATATGCAGTTCTATAAGCCCATAATGCATCATCAAGTTTCTTGGACCAATTCTTTCTAGATCTATTAACTGTCTTCTGCAAAATTAATTTGAGCTCTCTATTTCTCAATTCTACTTGACCACTAGACTGTGGGTGATAAGGAGATGCAATTCTATGATTAACATCATACTTAGCAAGCATTTTACGAAAAGCACCATGAATAAAATGTGAACCACCATCAGTCATTAAATATCTAGGGACTCGAAACCTCGGAAAAATAACTTCTTTAAGCATTTTAATAGAAGTGATATGATCAACACTACCAGTTGGAATAGCTTCTACCCACTTAGTAACGTAATCAACAGCAACTAAAATATGTGTATATCCATTAGAGGCAGGAAACGGTCCCATATAATCAAAGCCCCAAACATCAAATGGTTCAATAACAACTGAATAATTCATAGGCATTTCCTGACGTCTACTAATATTACCAATTCTTTGACATTCATCACAAGATAAGACAAACTTACGAGCATCGATGAAGAGAGTAGGCCAATAAAAACCGGATTGCAATACCTTATGTGCAGTTCTATCTCCAGCGTGGTGCCCTCCATAAGCCTCGGAGTGACACTTGCGTAGGATCTGTTCCTGTTCATGCTCAGGTACACGACGTCTAATGACACCATCTACTCCTTCTTTATAAAGATGTGGGTCATCCCAAAAGTAATGTCTCAAATCATAGAAAAACTTTTTCTTTTGCTCGTATGTGAAACTAGGTGGTATAAATTTAGCAACTATGTAATTAGCATAATTAACATACCATGGAGCAGTACGAGAAGCATTTATGACAATTAATTGTTCATCAGGAAAGCTGTCATCAATAGGTAGTGGGTCATCAAGAACATTTTCTAACCTAGACAAGTTGTCTGCAACGGGGTTCTCAGCTCCCTTTCTATCAATAATATGTAAATCAAATTCTTGTAGCAAGAGAACCCATCTAATAAGTCTAGGTTTAGCATCTTTCTATTCCATAAGATATTTAATAGCAGCATGATCAGTGTGAATAGTTACTTTAGAATCAACAATATAAGGTCTGAACTTATCACAAGCAAATACAACTGCTAAGAATTCCTTTTCAGTAGTAGCATAATTTCTCTGGGCATTGTCTAGAGTTTTACTAGCATATTGAATAACATTTAATTTCTTATCAACTCTTTGCCCTAGAACAGCACCTTGTTGGGGATCGTAGCAGAAATTTAAAATTTTCTACGCATCACCAAGATCATTCTATGGAGTCATCTAGCAACGAGAGAGAGGAGTGCATCTACATACCCTTGTAGATCGTGAGCGGAAGCGTTCAAGTGAACGGGGTTGATGGAGTCATACTCGTCGTGATCCAAATCACCGATGACCGAGCGCCGAATGGACGGCACCTCCACGTTCAACACACGTACGGTTGGGAAGACGTCTCCTCTTTCTTGATCTAGCAAGGGGAAAGGAGAGGTTGATGGAGATCCAGCAGCACGACGGCGTGGTGGTGGAAGTAGCGGGATCCCGGCAGGGCTTCACCAAGCGGAAGCGGGAGGGAGAGGTGTCACGGGAGGGAGAGGGAGGCGCCAGGGGCTAGGGTACTGCTGCCCTCCCTCCCCCCACTATATATAGGGGCCCTGGGGGGGCGCTGGCCCCTTGGAGATCCAATTTCCGGGGGGGGCGGCCAAGGGGGGTGGCTTCCCCCCCAAGCCAAGTGGGGCGCCCCCCACCCCTAAGGTTTCCAACCCTAGGCGCAGGGGGAGGCCCGAGGGGGGCGCCCCAGCCCACTAGGGGCTGGTTCCCTTCCCACTTCAGCCCATGGGGCCCTCCAGATAGGTGGCCCCACCCGGTGGACCCCCGGGACCCTTCCGGTGGTCCCGGTACAATACCGGTGACCCCCGAAACTTTCCCGGTGGCCGAAACTGGACTTCCTATATACAATTCTTTCGGGTTACCGCATACTAATATCTCTACAACCGGGACTCCTCGTGACGTCCGGGATCTCATCCGGGACTCCAAACAACTTTCGGGTTACCACATACTAATATCTCTACAACCCTAGCATCACCGAACCTTAAGTGTGTAGACCCTACGGGTTCGGGAGACATGCAGACATGACCGAGACGACTCTCCGGTCAATAACCAACAGCGGGATCTGGATACCCATGTTGGCTTCCAAATGTTCTACGATGATCTCATCGGATGAACCACAATGTCGAGGATTCAATCAATCCCGTATACAATTCCCTTTGTCTATCGGTATGTTACTTGCCCGAGATTCGATCGTCGGTATCCCAATACCTTGTTCAATCTCGTTACCGGCAAGTCTCTTTACTCGTACCGTAATGCATGATCCTGTGGCTAACTCCTTAGTCACATTGAGCTCATTATGATGATGCATTACCGAGTGGGCCCAGAGATACCTCTCCGTCATACGGAGTGACAAATCCCAGTCTCGATCCGTGTCACCCCAACAGACACTTTAAGAGATACCTGTAGTGTACCTTTATAGTCACCCAGTTACGTTGTGACATTTGGTACACCCAAAGCACTCCTACGGCATCCGGGAGTTACACGATCTCATGGTCTAAGGAAAAGATACTTGACATTGGAAAAGCTCTAGAAAACGAACTACACGATCTTTGCGCTATGCTTAGGATTGGGTCTTGTCCATCACATCATTCTCCTAATGATGTGATCCCGTTATCAATGACATCCAATGTCCATAGTCAGGAAACCATGACTATCTGTTGATCAATGAGCTAGTCAACTAGAGGCTCACTAGGGACATGTTGTGGTCTATGTATTCACACATGTATTACGATTTCCGGATAACACAATTATAGCATGAACAATAGACAATTATCATGAACAAGGAAATATAATAATAACCATTTTATTATTGCCTCTAGGGCATATTTCCAACAGTCTCCCACTTGCACTAGAGTCAATAATCTAGTCACATTGTGATGAATCGAACACCCATAGAGTTCTGGTGTTGATCATGTTTTGCTCTAGGGAGAGGTTTAGTCAACGGATCTGCTACATTTAGGTCCGTATGTACTTTACAAATATCTATGTCTCCATTTTGAACATTTTCATGAATGGAGTTGAAGCGACGCTGGATATGCCTGGTATTCCTGTGAAACCTGGGCTCCTTGGCAAGGGCAATAGCTCCAGTGTTGTCACAGAAGAGAGTCATCGGGCACGACGCATTGGGAATCACCCCTAGGTCGGTAATGAACTCCTTTATCCAGACTGCTTCTTGTGCTGCCTCTGAGGCCGCCATGTACTCCGCTTCACATGTAGATCCCGCCACGACGCTTTGCTTGCAACTGCACCAGCTTACTGCCCCTCCATTCAAAATATACACGTATCCGGTTTGTGACTTAGAGTCATCCAGATCTGTGTCGAAGCTAGCATCGACGTAACCCTTTACATAACCCTTTACGACGAGCTCTTCGTCACCTCCATAAACGAGAAACATATCCTTAGTCCTCTTCAGGTACTTCAGGATATTCTTGACCGCTGTCCAGGTGTTCCATGCCGGGATTACTTTGGTACCTTCCTACCAAACTTACGGCAAGGTTTACATCAGGTCTGGTACACAGCATGGCATACATAATAGACCCTATGGCTGAGGCATAGGGGACGACACTCATCTTTTCTCTATCTTCTGCCATGGTCGGGCATTGAGCCGTGCTCAATTGCACACCTTGCAATACAGGCAAGAACCCCTTCTTGGACTGATCCATATTGAACTTCTTCAATATCTTGTCAAGGTACGTACTCTGTGAAAGACCAATGAGGCATCTTGATCTATCTCTATAGATCTTGATGCCTAATATATAAGCAGCTTCTCCAAGGTCCTTCATTGAAAAACACTTATTCAAATAGGCCTTTATACTTTCCAAGAATTCTATATCATTTCCCCTCAATAGTATGTCATCCACATATAATATGAGAAATGCTACAGAGCTTCCACTCACTTTCTTGTAAACATAGGCTTCTCCATAAGTCTGTGTAAACCCAAACGCTTTGATCATCTCATCAAAGCGAATGTTCCAACTCCGAGATGCTTGCACCAGCCCATAGATTGAGCGCTGGAGCTTGCATACCTTGTCAGCATTCTTAGGATCGACAAAACCTTCCGGCTGCATCATATACAATTCTTCCTTAAGGAAGCCATTAAGGAATGCCGTTTTGACGTCCATTTGCCATATCTCATAATCATAGAATGCGGCAATTGCTAACATGATTCGGACGGACTTCAGCTTCGCTACGGGTGAGAAAGTCTCATCGTAGTCAACCCCTTGAACTTGTCGATAACCCTTAGCGACAAGTCGAGCCTTATAGATGGTCACATTACCATCCGCGCATGTCTTCTTCTTAAAGATCCATTTATTTTCTATGGCTCGCCGATCATCGGGCAAGTCAGTCAAAGTCCATACTTCGTTTTCATACATGGATCCTATCTCGGATTTCATGGCCTCTAGCCATTTGTCGGAATCTGGGCCCGCCATCGCTCCTTCATAGTTCGAAGGTTCACTGTTGTCTAACAAGATGATTTCTAGGACAGGGTTGCCGTACCACTCTGGTGCGGAACGTGTCCTTGTGGACCTACGAAGTTCAGCAGTAACTTGATCCGAAGCTTCATGATCATCATCATTAACTTCCTCCCCAGTCGGTGTAGGCACCACAGGAACATCTTCCCGCGCTGCGCTACTTTCCGGTTCGGAAGGGGTGACTATCACCTCATCAAGTTCCACTTTCCTCCCACTCACTTCTTTCGAGAGAAACTCTTTCTCCAGAAAGGACCCGTTCTTGGCAACGAAGATCTTGCCCTCGGATCTGAGGTAGAAGGTATACCCAATAGTTTCCTTAGGGTATCCTATGAAGACGCATTTTTCCGATTTGGGTTCGAGCTTTTCAGGTTGAACTTTCTTGACATAAGCATCGCATCCCCAAACTTTCAGAAACGACAGCTTAGGTTTCTTCCCAAACCATAATTCATACGGTGTCGTCTCAACGGATTTCGACGGAGCCCTATTTAAAGTGAATGCGGCAGTCTCTAAAGCATAGCCCCAAAATGAGAGCGGTAGATCGGTAAGAGACATCATAGATCGCACCATATCCAATAGAGTGCGATTACGACGTTCGGACACACCATTTTGCTGAGGTGTTCCAGGCGGCGTGAGTTGTGAAACGATTCCACATTTCCTTAAGTGCGTACCAAATTCGTGACTTAAATATTCCCCCCACGATCTGATCGTAAGAACTTTATCTTTCGGTCACATTGATTCTCCACCTCATTCTGAAATTCCTTGAACTTTTCAAAGGTCTCAGACTTGTGTTTCATTAGGTAGACATACCCATATCTACCCAAGTCATCAGTGAGAGTGAGAACATAACGATAGCCACCGCGAGCCTCAACACTCATTGGACCGCACACATCGGTATGTATGATTTCCAATAAGTTGGTTGCTCGCTCCATTGTTCCGGAGAACGGAGTCTTGGTCATCTTACCCATGAGGCATGGTTCGCACGTGTCAAATGATTCGTAATCAAGAGACTCCAAAAGTCCATCTGCATGGAGCTTCTTCATGCGCTTGACACAAATGTGACCAAGGCGGCAGTGCCACAAATATGTGGGACTGTCGTTATCAACTTTACATCTTTTGGTATTCACACCATGAATATGTGTAACATCACGTTCGAGATTCATTTAGAATAAACCATTGACCAGCGGGGCATGACCATAAAACATATCTCTCATATAAATAGAACAACCATTATTCTCGGATTTAAATGAGTAGCCATCTCGCATTAAACGAGATCCTGATACAATGTTCATGCTCAAAGCTGGCACTAAATAACAATTATTGAGGTTTAAAACTAATCCTGTAGGTAAATGTAGAGGTAGCGTGCCGACGGTGATCACATCGACCTTGGAACCATTCCCGACACGCATCGTCACCTCGTCCTTCGCCAGTCTCCGCTTATTCCGCAGCTCCTGTTTTGAGTTACAAATATGAGCAACCGCACCGTTATCAAATACCCAGGAGCTACTACGAGTACTGGTAAGGTACACATCAATTACATGTATATCACATATACCTTTGGTGTTGCCGGCCTTCTTGTCCGCTAAGTATTTGGGGCAGTTCCGCTTCCAGTGACCACTTCCCTTGCAATAAAAGCACTCAGTCTCAGGCTTGGGTCCATTCTTTGGCTTCTTCCCGGCAACTGGCTTACCGGGCGCGGCAACTCCCTTGCCGTCCTTCTTGAAGTTCTTCTTACCCTTGCCTTTCTTGAACTTAGTGGTTTTATTCACCATCAACACTTGATGTTCCTTTCTGATCTCCACCTCCGCTGATTTCAGCATTGAATATACCTCAGGAATGGTCTTTTTCATCCCCTGCATATTGAAGTTCATCACAAAGCTGTTGTAGCTCGGTGGAAGCGACTGGAGGATTCTGTCAATGACCGCGTCATCCGGGAGATTAACTCCCAGATGAGACAAGCGGTTGTGTAACCCAGACATTTTGAGTATGTGCTCACTGACAGAACTATTGTCCTCCATTTTACAACTGAAGAACTTGTCGGAGACTTCATATCTCTCGACCCGGGCATGAGCTTGGAAAACCATTTTCAGCTCTTCAAACATCTCATATGCTCGGTGTTTCTCAAAACGCTTTTGGAGCCCCGGTTCTAAGCTGTAAAGCATGCCGCACTGAACGAGGGAGTAATCATCAGCACGTGATTGCTAAGCATTCATAACGTCTTGGTTCTCTGGGATGGGTGCGTCACCTAGCGGTGCTTCTAGGACATAATCTTTCTTGGCAGCTATGAGGATGATCCTCAGGTTTCGGACCCAGTCCGTATAGTTGCTGCCACCATCTTTTAGCTTGGTTTTCTCTAGGAACGCGTTGAAGTTGAGTGCAATGTGGGCCATTTGATCTACAAGACATATTGTAAAGATTTTAGACTAAGTTCATGATAATTAAGTTCATCTAATCAAATTATTCAATGAACTCCCACTCAGATAGACATCCCTCTAGTCATCTAAGTGAAACATGATCCGAGTCAACTAGGCCGTGTCCGATCATCACGGGAGACGGACTTGTCAACATCGGTGAACATCTTCATGTTGATCGTATCTTCTATACGACTCATGCTTGACCTTTTGGTCTTCCGTGTTCCGAGGCCATGTCTGCACATGCTAGGCTCGTCAAGTCAACCTAAGTGTATTGCGTGTGTTCCGAGGCCATGTCTGTACATGCCAGGCTCGTCAACACCCGTTGTATGCGAACGTTAGAATCTATCACACCCGATCATCACGTAGTGCTTCGAGACAACGAACCTTCGCAACAGTGCACAGTTAGGGGGAACACTTTCTTGAAATTATTGCGAGGGATCATCTTATTTAAGCTACCATCATTCTAAGCAAATAAGATGTAAACATGATAAACATCACATGCAATCAAATAGTGACATGATATGGCCAATACATTTTGCTCCTTTTGATCTCCATCTTCGGGGCGCCATGATCATCTTCGTCACCGGCATGACACCATGATCTCCATCATCATGATCTCCATCATCGTGTCTCCATGAAGTTGTCACGCCAACGATTACTTCTACTTCTATGGCTAACGCGTTTAGCAATAAAGTAAACTAATTTACATGGCGTTATTCAATGACACATAGGTCATACAAAAAATAAAGACAACTCCTATGGCTCCTGCCAGTTTTCATACTCATCGACATGCAAGTCGTGATTCCTATTACAAGAACATGATCAATCTCATACATCACATATATTTCATTCATCACATCCTTTTGGCCATATCACATCACAAGGCATATGCTGCAAAAACAAGTTAGACGTCCTCTAATTGTTGTTGCATGTTTTTACATGGCTTCTATAGGTTTCTAGCAAGAACGTTTCTTACCTATGTAAAACCACAACGTGATATGCCAATTTCTATTTACCCTTCATAAGGACCCTTTTCATCGAATCCGTTCCGACTAAAGTGGGAGAGACAGACACCCGCTAGCCACCTTATGCAACTAGTGCATGTCAGTCGGTGGAACCTGTCTCACGTAAGCGTACGTGTAAGGTCGGTCCGGGCCGCTTCATGCCACGATGCCGCCGAAACAAGATAAGACTAGTAGTGGCAAGAAAATTGAAAGCATCTACGCCCACAACAAGTTTGTGTTCTACTCGTGCATAGAAACTACGCATAGACCTAGCTCATGATGCCACCATTGGGGATCGTAGCAGAAATTTAAATTTTTCTACGCATCACCAAGATCATTCTATGGAGTCATCTAGCAACGAGAGAGAGGAGTGCATCTACATACCCTTGTAGATCGCGAGCGGAAGCGTTCAAGTGAACGGGGTTGATGGAGTCGTACTCGTCGTGATCCAAATCACCGATGACCGAGCGCCGAACGGACGGCACCTCCGCGTTCAACACACGTATGGTTGGGAAGACGTCTCCTCCTTCTTGATCCAGCAAGGGGAAAGGAGAGGTTGATGGAGATCCAGCAGCACGACGGCGTGGTGGTGGAAGTAGCGGGATCCCGGCAGGGCTTCGCCAAGCGCAAGCGGGAGGGAGAGGTGTCACGGGAGGGAGAGGGAGGCGCCAGGGGCTAGGGTACTGCTGCCCTCCCTCCCCCCACTATATATAGGGGCCCTGGGGGGCGCCGGCCCCTGGGAGATCCAATCTTGGGGGGGGGGGGGGCGGCGGCCAAGGGGGGTGGCTTCCCCCCCCCCAAGCCAAGTGGGGCGCCCCCACCCCTAGGTATTCCAACCCTAGGCGCAGGGGGAGGCCCAAGGGGGGCGCCCCAGCCCACTAGGGGCTGGTTCCCTCGCCACTTCAGCCAATGGGGCCCTTCGGGATAGGTGGCCCCACCCGGTGGACCCCCGGGACCCTTCCGGTGGTCCCGGTACAATACCGGTGACCCCCGAAACTTTCCCGGTGGCCGAAACTGGACTTCCTATATACAATTCTTTACCTCCGGACCATTCCGGAACTCCTCGTGACGTCCGGGATCTCATTCGGGACTCCGAACAACTTTCGGGTTACCGCATACTAATATCTCTACAACCCTAGCATCACCGAACCTTAAGTGTGTAGACCCTACGGGTTTGGGAGACATGCAGACATGACCGAGACGACTCTCCGGTCAATAACCAACAGCGGGATCTGGATACCCATGTTGGCTTCCAAATGTTCTACGATGATCTCATCGGATGAACCACGATGTCGAGGATTCAATCAATCCCGTATACAAGTCCCTTTGTCAATCGGTATGTTACTTGCCCGAGATTCGATCGTCGGTATCCCAATACCTTGTTCAATCTAGTTACCGGCAAGTCTCTTTACTCTTACCGTAATGCATGATCCCGTGGCTAACTCCATAGTCACATTGAGCTCATTATGATGATGCATTACCGAGTGGGCCCAGAGATACCTCTCCGTCATACGGAGTGACAAATCCCAGTCTCGATCCGTGTCAACCCAACAGACACTTTCAGAGATACCTGTAGTGTACCTTTATAGTCACCCAGTTACGTTGTGACGTTTGGTACACCCAAAGCACTCCTACGGCATTCGGGAGTTACACGATCTCATGGTCTAAGGAAAAGATACTTGACATTGGAAAAGCTCTAGAAAACGAACTACACGATCTTTGCGCTATGCTTAGGATTGGGTCTTGTCCATCACATCATTCTCCTAATGATGTGATCCCGTTATCAATGACATCCAATGTCCATAGTCAGGAAACCATGACTATCTGTTGATCAATGAGCTAGTCAACTAGAGGCTCACTAGGGACATGTTGTGGTCTATGTATTCACACATGTATTACGATTTCCGGATAACACAATTATAGCATGAACAATAGACAATTATCATGAACAAGGAAATATAATAATAACCATTTTATTATTGCCTCTAGGGCATATTTCCAACACACCTACAACATAATCAGTAGCATCACACATAATTTCAAAGGGTAAATTCCAATCAGGTGGCTGAACAATAGGTGCAGTGATTAATGCTTTCTTAAGTATTTCAAATGATTCTACACAATCATCATCAAAGACAAATGGTATATCTTTTTGTAATAGATTAGTCAGAGGCCAAGAAATTTTTGAGAAGTCCTTAAACCTCCTATAAAAGTAGGAATGACCAAGGAAACTTCTTATACCTTTGATGTCCATGGGACAAGGCATCTTTTCAATAGCATCAACTTTAGCTTTATCAACTTCAATACCTCTTTCAGAAATATTATGCCCCAAGACAATACCTTCATTAACCATAAAGTGGCACTTCTCCCAATTCAAGACAAGGTTAGTTTCTTCACATCTCTGCAGAACTCGATCAAGGTTGCTTAAGAAATCATCAAAAGAGGATCCATAGACGGAGAAATCATCCATGAAAACCTCACAAATCTTTTCACAAAAATCAGAGAATATAGCCATCATGCATCTTTGAAAGGTAGCAGGTGCATTACATAAACCAAAAGGCATACGTCTATAAGCAAAAGTGCCGAAAGGGCAAGTAAAAGTGGTCTTTCATTGATCATCAGCTGACACAGGTATTTGAGAGAAACCAGAGTAACCATCTAGAAAGAAAAAATGTGTATGTTTGGATAATCTTTCTAGCATTTGATCAATAAAAGGTAAGGGGTAATGATCCTTTTTAGTAGCTTTATTTAATTTGCGGAAATCAATTACCATCCTATAACCTGTAATAATTCTTTGCGGAATCAATTCATCTTTATCATTAGGAACGACAGTAATACCTCCCTTCTTAGGGACACAATGGACAGGACTTACCCACTGACTATCAGCAACGGGATAAATTATACCTGCCTCAAGGAGCTTTAGTATCTCCTTTGTTACCACTTCTTTCATCTTAGGATTCAGCCGTCGTTGATGATCAATAACGGGTTTGTCATCTTTGTCCAAATTTATTTTGTGTTGACATAGAGTGGGATTAATGCCCTCAAGATCATCAGGAGTATATCCAATAGCAGAACGGTGCTTCTTCAGAGTTTTCAATAATTTTTCTTCCTCCTTCTCTGAAAGGTTAGCACTAATAATAACAGGATATATCTTCTTTTCATCAAGATAAGCATAGTTAAGAGTATCAGGCAATGGTTTAAGCTCAAACACGGGATCGCCCTTGGGTGGAGGAGGATCCCCTAGGATTTCAACAGGCAAGTTGTGTTTCAGAATAGGTCCCTGTTTAAAGAATACTTCATCTATTTCCCTTCTTTCATTCATAAACATATCATTTTCATGGTCTAGCAAATATTGTTCTAAAGGATCACTAGGAGGTACGACAATAGAAGCAAGACCAATAATTTCATCCTTACTAGGCAATTCTTCTTCACGGTGTTATCTACGAAATTTAGAAAAGTTAAACTCATGAGACATATCACCTAGACCAATAGTAACAACATCCTTTTCGTAGTGTATCTTAGCATTGACAGTGTTTAAGAAGGGTCTACCAAATATAATGGGACAGAAGCTATCTTGTGGGGAACCAAGAACAAAAAAATCAGCAGGATATTTAGTTTTCCCACACAAGACTTCAACATCTCTAACAATTCCCATTGGTGAAATAGTATCTCTATTGGCAAGCTTAATTGTGACAACAATTTCTTCTAACTCAGTAGGTGCAATGTCATGCATAATTTCTTTGTATAAGTCAATAGGTATTGCACTAGCACTAGCACCCATATCACACAAGCCATGATAGCAATGATCTCCTATTTTAACAGAAATAACAGGCATGCCTACCACAGGTCTATGTTTATCTTTAGCACTAGGTTTAGCAATTCTAGTTGTTTCATCGCAGAAATAAATAACATGCCCATCAATATTATCGGCCAAGAGATCTTTAACAATAGCAATATTAGGTTCAAATTTAACTTGCTCAGGAGGTGTATAAGTTCTAATATTACTTTTACGAACCACAGTCGAAGCTTTAGCATGATCCTTTATTCTAGCAGGGAAAGGTGGTTTCTCAACATAAGCAGTAGGAACAATAGGATTATTATAAGTGATAGTCTTTTCTTCAACTTTAATAGGTGCAACTACTTTTACTTCTATGGGAGGATGATATTTAAACCACTTCTCCTTAGGGAGATCAACATAGGCAGCAAAAGATTCACAAAAGGAAGCTACTATCTCAGAGTCAAGTCCATATTTAGTGCTAAATTTACGGAAAACATCGGTATCCATAAAAGATTTAACACAATCAAACTTAGGTGTTATACCTGATTCCTTACCTTCATCGAGGTCCCAATCTTCAGAGTTGCGTTTATGCTTTCCAATAAATTACATTTGAATTCAATAGTCTTCATCATAAAAGAACCAGTGCAAGAAGTATCGAGCACGGTGCGATTGTTGTCAGAAAGCCGAGCATAACTTTTTTGAATAATCATTTCTCTTGAGAGCTCATGATTGGGGCATGAATATAACATTGACTTAAGCCTCCCCCAAGCTTGAGCGATGCTTTCTCCTTCGCGAGGCCAAAAATTATATATATAATTACGATCACGATGAACAAGATGCATAGGATAAAACTTCTGATGAAATTCCAATTTCAATCGTTTATAGTTCCATGATCCCATATCATCAAATAGCCTATACCATGTCAATGCATCTCCCTTCAAAGATAAAGGGAAGACCTTCTTCTTGATAACATCATTGGGCATACCTGCAAGCTTAAATAATCCACAAACTTCATCCACATAGATTAGGTGCTCATCAGGACGTAATGTTCCGTCTCCTGCAAAAGGATTAGCTAGCAGTTTTTCTATCATACCCGAAGGGATTTCAAAGTAGACATTTTCATTTTCAGTAGGTTCTGTAGGTTGAGGAGCAACTCTTTGCTCTACTGGTCGGGGTGAAGATACCCCGAACAAGCCCCTCAGAGGACTACTTTCCATAGTAACAAGTGATAGTATATTTTAGCACACTATATAAATTTTTCCTTGCCAAATTCCACCTACCAAAGGCGCTTCACTCCCCGGCAACGGGGCCAGAAAAGAGTCTTGATGACCCACAAGTATAGGGGATCTATCGTAGTCCTTTCGATAAGTAAGAGTGTCGAACCTAACGAGGAGCAGAAGGAAATGATAAGCGGTTTTCAGCAAGGTATTCAATGCAAGCACTGAAATTATAGGTAACAGATAGTTTTGTGATAAGATAATTTGTAACGAGCAACAAGTAACAAAAGTAAATAAAGTGCAGCAAGGTGGTCCAATCCTTTTTGTAGCAAAGGACAAGCCTTGACAATTTCTTATATGAAGGAAAACGCTCCCGAGGACACATGGGAATTACCGTCAAGCTAGTTTTCATCACGTTACGTTCGGTACTTTGATAATTTGATATGTGGGTGGACCGGTGCTTGGGTGCTGCCCTTACTTGGACAAGCATCCCACTTATTATTAACCCCTATTGCAAGCATCCGCAACTACAAAAGAAGTATTAAGTTAAACCTAACCATAGCATGAAACATATGGATCCAAATCAGCCCCTTATGAAGCAACGCATAAACTAGGGTTTAAGCTTCTGTCACTCTAGCAACCCATCATCTACTTATTACTTCCCAATGCCTTCCATTAGGCCCAAATAATGGTGAAGTGTCATGTAGTCGACATTCAAATAACACCACTAGAGGAGAGACAACATACATCTCATCAAAATATCGAACGAATACCAAATTCACATGACTACTAATAGCAAGACTTCTCCCATGTCCTAAGGAACAAATGTAACTACTCACAAAGCATACTCATGTTCATAATCAGAGGAGTATTAATATGCATAATGGATCTGAACATATGATCTTCCACCAAATAAACCAACTAGCATCAACTACAAGGAGTAATCAACACTACTAGCAACCTACAAGTACCAATCTCAGACTTAGAGACAAGAATTGGATACAAGAGATGAACTAGGGTTTGAGAGGAGATGGTGCTGGTGAAGATGTTGATGGAGATTGGCCCCCTCCCGATGAGAGGAGCGTTGATGATGACGATGGCGATGATTCCCCCCTCCCGGAGGGAAGTGTCCCCGGCAGAACAGCTCCGCCGGGGCCCTAGATTGGTTCCGCCAAGGTTTCGCCTCATGGCGGCGGAGTCTCGTCCCGAAAGCTTGCTTATAATTTTTCTTCGGACAAAAGACTTCATATAGCAGAAGATGGGCACCGGAGGGCCACCAGGGGGCCCACGAGGCAGGGGGCGAGCCCAGGGGGGTAGGGCGCGCCCCCACCCTCGTGCCCAAGGTGTGGGTCCCCTCTGGTATTTTCTTCGCTCAGTATTTTTTATTATTTCCAAAAATAACTTCCGTGGAGTTTCAGGACTTTTGGAGTTGTGCAGAATAGGTCTGTAATATTTGCTCCTGTTCCAGCCCAGAATTCCAGCTGCCGACATTCTCCCTCTTCATGTAAACCTTATAAAATAAGAGATAATAGGCATAAGTATTATGACATAATGTGTAATAACAGCCCATAATGCAATAAATATCAATATAAAAGCATGATGCAAAATGGACGTATCACGCCGCTGCAGAAGAGGGACATATTTTCCTAGGAGTACCAAAATGTTGCTGATAGGATGCGGCTTTACCCAGGCCTTGGCAATAACCTGACGGTCATGAGCCATGCCTGGTTGTGCAAGCAGTTGTTCCGCAGGCTAGCACCTTACACTTGCTGGCGAAAGTCATCGCGCTGCGTATCAACTCTGGTGTGAGCCAAATCCGTTAGTGGATGCCTAATTCAACGCTAATGGGGGTCAAGGTATACTGGGATTTTCCCTCCCTAGAGGATGAAATGGAATGGGTCTCCAACTTGGAGGAGAAGGCCACCGGGAAGGAGATAGATTTCACCAAGGGCACTACTAACGAGGAGCAGGCGTACATACTTGTTGGGGAACATAGTAATTCAAAAAAAAATCCTACGATCATGCAAGATCTATCTAGGAGATGCATAGCAATGATATAGGAAGAGTGTGTCCACGTACCCTCGTAGACCGAAAGCGAAGCTTCTAGTTAACGCGGTTGATGAACGTCTTCACGATCCAACCGATCCAAGTACCAAACGTACGGCACCTCTGTGTTCAGCACACGTTCAGCTCGATGATGTCCCTCGAGCTCTTAATCCAGTAGAGGGTCGAGGGAGAGTTCCGTCAGCACGACGGCGTGGCGACGGTGTTGGTGATGTGATCCGCGCAGGGCGTCGCCTAAGCACTACGACGCTATGACCAGAGGAGTAAACTATGGAGGGGGCACCACAGACGGCTAAGAGACAACTGTTGTGCCTTTGGGGTGGCCCGTGCCCACGTATATAAAGGAGGGGGGAGGAGGAGGCCGGCCCAAGGGGGGGCGCCAAGAGGGGGGAGTCCTACTAGGACTCCGTTCCTAGTAGGATTCGGCCCCCCTCCTTCCTTCCAACGGAGAGGGGAAAGGGGAATGGGGAGAGGGAGAAGGAAAGGGGGCCGCGCCCCCCACCCCTTGTCCAATTCGGATTGGGCTTGGGGGGGGGCACCACCTCCTGTGGCAGCCTCCCTCTCTCCACTATGGCCCCATAGGCCCATTAACTTTCCCGTGGGGTTCCGTAACCTCTCGATACTCCGAAAAATCCCCGATCTTCTTCGGAACCATTCCGGTGTCCGTATATAACCTTCCAATATATCAATCTTTACCTCTCGACCACTTCAAGACTCCTCGTCATGTCCGTGATCTCATCCGGGACTCCGAACAAACTTCGGTCACCAAAACACATAACTCATAATACAAATCGTCATCGAATGTTAAGCGTGCGGACCCTACAGGTTCGAGAACTATGTAGACATGACCAAGACACATCTCCGGTCAATAACCAATAGCGGAACCTGGATGCTCATATTGGCTCCTACATATCCTATGAAGATCTTTATCGGTCAAACCGCATAACAACATACGTCATTCCGTTTGTCATCGGTATGTTACTTGCCCGAGATTTGATCGTCGGTATCATCATAACTAGTTCAATCTCGTTACCGGCAAGTCTCTTTACTCGTTCTGCAATGCATCATCCCGCAACTAACTCATTAGTCACATTTCTTGTAAGGCTTATAGTGATGTGCATTACCGAGAGGGCCCAGAGATACCTCTCCATTACATGGAGTGACAAATCCTAATCTTGATCTATGCCAACCCAACAAACACCTTCGGAGACACCTTTAGAGCATCTTTATAATCACCAAGTTACATTGTGACGTTTGATAGCACATAAGGTGTTCCTCCGGTATTCGGGAGTTGCATAATCTCATAGTCATAGGAACATGTATAAGTCATGAAGAAAGCAATAGCAATAAAACTAAACGATCAAAATGCTAAGCTAACGGATGGGTCTTGTCCATCACATCATTCTCTAATGATGTGATCCCGTTGATCAAATGACAACACATGTCTATGGTCAAGAAACTTAACCATCTTTGATTAACGAGCTAGTCAAGTGGAGGCATACTAGGGACACTCTGTTTGTCTATGTATTCACATGTGTACTAAGTTTTCGGTTAATAGAATTCTAGCATGACTAATAAACATTTATCATGATATAAGGAAATATTAATTACAACTTTATTATTGCCTCTAGGGCATATTTCCTTCGGTCTCCCACTTGCACTAGAGTCAATAATCTAGATTACATAGTAATGATTCTAACACCCATGGAGTCTTGGTGCTGATCATGTTTTGCTTGTGGAAGAGGCTTAGTCGACGGGTTTGCAACATTAAGATCCGTATGTATTTTGCAAATCTCTATGTCTCCCTCCTTGACTTGACCGCGGATGGAATTGAAGCATCTCTTGATGTGTTTGGTTCTCTTGTGAAATCTAGATTCCTTCGCCAAGGCTATTGCTCCAGTATTGTCACAAAAGATTTTCATAGGACCCAATGCACTAGGTATTACACCTAGATCAGATATGAACTCCTTCATCCAGACTCCTTCATTTGCTACTTCCGAAGCAGCTATGTACTCCGCTTCACACGTAGATCCCGCCACGATGCTCTGCTTGGAACTGCACCAACTGACAGCTCCACCATTCAATATAAATACATATCCGGTTTGCGACTTTGAGTCATCCGGATCAATGTCAAAGCTTGCATCGACGTAACCATTTACGACAAGCTCTTTGTCACCTCCATAAACGAGAAACATACCCTTAGTGCTTTTCAGATATTTCAGGATGTTCTTGACCGCTGTCTAGTGATGCACTCCTGGATTACTTTGGTACCTCCCTGCTAAACTTATAGCAAGGCACACATCAGGTCTGGTACACAGCATTGCATACATGATAGAGCCTATGGCTGAGGCATAGGGAATGACTTTCATTTACTCTCTATCTTTTGAAGTGGTCGGGCATTGAGTCTGACTCAACTTCACACCTTGAAACCCAAGCAAGAACCCTTTCTTTGACTGATCCATTTTGAACTTCTTCAAAACTTTATCAAGGTATGTGCTTTGTGAAAGTCCAATTAAGCATATTGATCTATCTCTATAGATCTTGATGCCCAATATATAAGCAGCTTCACCGAGGTCTTTCATTGAAAAATTCTTATTCAAGTATCTTTTTATGCTATCCAGAAATTCTATATCATTTCCAATCAGCAATATGTCATCCACATATAATATTAGAAATTCTACAAAGCTCACACTCACTTTTTTTTGTAAATACGGGCTTCTCCAAATGTCTATATAAAACCATATGCTTTGATCACACTATCAAAGAGTATATTCCAACTCTGAGATGCTTGCACCAGTCCATAAATGGATAGCTGGATCTTGCACACTTTGTTAGCACCTTTAGGATCGACAAAACCTTCTGGTTGCATGATATACAACTCTTCTTTAACATATCCATTAAGGAATGCAATTTTGACATCCATTTGCCAAATTTCATAATCATAAAATGCGACAATTGCTAACATGATTCGGACAGACTTAAGCATCGCTACGGGTGAGAAGGTCTCATCGTAGTCAACTCCTTGAACTTGTCGAAAACCTTTTGCAACAAGTCGAGCTTTGTAGACAGTAACATTACCGTCAGCGTCAGTCATCTTCTTGAAGATCCATTTATTCTCTATGGCTTGCCGATCATCGGGCAAGTCAACCAAAGTCCACACTTTGTTCTGATACATGGATCCCATCTCAGATTTCATGGCCTCAAGCCATTTCGCGGATTCTGGGCTCATCATCGCTTCCTCATAGTTCGTAGGTTCGTCATGATCTAGTAACATGACTTCCAGAACAGGATTACCGTACCACTCTGGCACGGATCGTACTCTGGTTGACCTACGAGGTTCGGTAGTAAATTGATCTGAAGTTTCATGATCATCATCATTAGCTTCCTCACTAATTGGTGTAGGAATCACTTGAACTTTTCTGTGATGAACTACTTTCCAATTCAGGAGAAGGTTCAATTAACTCATCAAGTTCTACTTTCCTCCCACTCACTTCTTTCGAGAGAAACTCCTTCTCTGGAAAGTGTCCATTCTTAGCAACGAATGTCTTCCCATCGGATCTGTGATAGAAGGTGTACCCAACAGTCTCCTTTGGGTATCCTATGAAGACACATTTCTCCGATTTGGGTTCGAGCTTATCAGGTTGAAGCTTTTCCACATAAGCATCGCAGCCCCAAACTTTAAGGTTTCTTGCTAAACCACAGTTCATATGGTGTCATCTGAACGGATTTAGATGCTGCCCTATTTAACGTGAATGCGGTCGTCTCTAAAGCATAACCCCAAAACGATAGTGGTAAATCGGTAAGAGACATCATAGATCGCACCATATCTAATAAAGTACGGTTACGACGTTCGGACACACCATTACGCTGTGGTGTTCCAAGTGGCGTGAGTTGTGAAACTATTCCACATTGTTTCAAATGAAGACCAAACTCATAACTCAAATATTCACCTCCACGATCGGATCGTAGAAACTTTATTTTCTTGTTACGATGATTTTCTACTTCACTCTGAAATTCTTTGAACTTTTCAAATGTTTCAGACTTATGTTTCATTAATTAGATATACCCATATCTGCTCAAATCATCTGTGAAGGTCAGAAAATAACGATACCCGCCGCGAGCCTCAACACTCATTGGACCGCATACATCAGTATGTATTATTTACAACAAGTCAGTTGCTCGCTCCATTGTTCCAGAGAATGGAGTCTTAGTCATCTTGCCCATGAGGCATGGTTCGCAAGCATCAAGTGATTCCAAAAGTCCATCAACATGGAGTTTCTTCATGCGCTTTACACCAATATGACCTAAACGGCAGTGCCACAAATAAGTTGCACTATCATTATTAACTTTGCATCTTGTGGCTTCAATATTATGAATATGTGTATCACTACAATCCAGATTCAACAAAAATAGACCACTCATCAAGGGTGCATGACCATAAAAGATATTAATCATATAAATAGAACAACCATTATTCTATGATTTAAATGAATAACCGTCTCGCATCATACAAGATCCAGATATAATGTTCATGCTCAACGCTGGCACCAAATAACAATTATTCAGGTCTAAAACTAATCCCGACGCTAGATGTAGAGGTAGCATGCCGATGGAGATTACATCGACTTTGGAACCATTTCCCACGCGCATCATCACCTCGTCCTTAGCCAATCTTTGTTTAATCCGTAGCCCCTATTTCGAGTTGCAAATATGAGCAACAGAACCAGTATCAAATACCCAGGCGCTACTACGAGCATTAGTAATGTACACATCAATAACATGCACTCCCTCCGTTCCAAAATAGATGACCCAACTTTGTACTAACTTTGTACTAAAGTTAGTACAAAGTTGGGTCATCTATTTTGGAACGGAGGGAGTATATCAAATATACCTTTCACTTTGCCATCCTTCATATCCACCAAATAGTTGGGGGAGTTCCGCTTCAAGTGACCGGACCCTTTGCAGTAGAAACACTCAGTTTCAGGCTTAGGTCCAGACTTGGGCTTCTTCCCTTGAGCAGCAACTTGCTTGCTGTTCTTCTTGATGTTCCCCTTCTTTCCTTTGAACTTTTTCTTGAAACTAGTGGTCTTGTTAACCATCAACACTTGATGCTCCTTCTTGATTTCTACCTCTGCAGCCTTTAGCATTGCGAAGAGCTCGGGAATTGTTTTATCCATCCCTTGCATATTATAGTTCATCACGAAGCCTTTATAGCTTGGTGGCAGTGATTGAAGAACTCTGTCAATGACATTATCATCAGGAAGATTAACTCTCAGCTGATTGAAGTGGTTATAATACCCAGACATTTTGAGTATATGTTCACTGACAGAACTATTCTCCTCCATCTTGCAGCTATTGAACTTGTTGGAGACTTCATATCTCTCAACTTGGGCATTTGCTTGAAATATTAACTTCAACTCCTGGAACATCTCATATGCTCCATGACGTTCAAAACGTCTTTGAAGTCCCAATTCTAAGCCGTAAAGCATGGCACACTGAACTATCGAGTAGTCATCAGCTTTGCTCTGCCAGACATTCATAACGTCCGGTGTTGCTCCTGCAATGGGTCTTGCACCTAGCGGTGCTTCCATGACGTAATTCTTCTATGCAGCAATGAGGATAATCCTCAAGTTACTGACCCACTCCGTGTAGTTGCTACCATCATATTTCAACTTAGCTTTCTCTAGTAACGCATTAAAATTCAAGGTAACGGTAGCACGGTCCATTGATCTACAACAACATAGACATGCAAAAACTATCAGGTACTAAGTTCATGATAAATTAAAGTTCAATTAATCCATATCAACTAAAACATGTCCGATCATCATGTGAGATGGAGTAGTTTTCAATGGTGAACACCTCTATGTTGATCATTGATACGTCTCCAATGTATCTACTTTTTCTCATGCTTCTCCTCTTGTTCTGGACTCTAATTTGCATGATTTGAATGAAACTAACCACGGACTGACGCTGTTTTCAGCAGAACTACCATGGTGTTTTTTTGTGCAGAAATAAAAGTTCTTGGAATGGAACGAAACTTTGCGAGGATTTTTATATCAATAATAAGAATTTCTGGAGCCAAGACCTGCTGGAGAGGGGCACCTGGGTGGGCACAACCCGCCAGGGTGCGCCTCCTCTCCTGGCGCGCCCAGGTGGGTTGTACCCACCTGGTGGCCTCGCAGATGACCCGCTTGATACTATAAAATCACATATTTCCAGAAAAAAATCAGGGAGCAAGAATTATCACGATCCATGAGACGGAGCCGCCACCAAGCCCTGTTCTTCCTCGAGAGGGCAGATCTGGAGTCCGTTTGGGGCTCCGGAGAGGGAGATCTTTGTTCTTCGTCATCACCAAACATTCTCCATCGCCAATTCCATGATGCTTCCCACCGGGAGTGAGTAATTCCTTCGTAGGCTCGCTGGTCGGTGAGGAGTTGGATGAGGTTCATCATGTAATCGAGTTAGTTTTGTATGGGCTTGATCCCTAGTTTCCACTATGTTCTTAGATTGATGTTGCTATGACTTTGCCATGCTTAATGCTTGTCACTTTGGGCCCGGGTGCCATGAATTCAGAGCTGAACCGTTTATGAATTCATCATTATGTCCATGTTTTAGATCCGATCTTGTAAGTTATAGTCACCTACTACGTGTTATGATCTGGTAACCCCGGAGTGACAATAACCGGGACTTCTTCCGGTTATTACCATAGTTTGAGGAGTTCATGTATTCACTATGTGTTAATGCTTTGTTCCGGTTCTCTATTAAAAGGAGGCCTTAATATCCCTTAGTTTCCAAAATGGACCCCGCTGCCACGGGAGGGTAGGACAAAAGATGTCATGCAAGTTCTTTTAATAAAGCACGTATGACTATTTACGAAATACATGCCTACATTATATCGATGAACTGGAGCTAGTGCCGTATCGCCCTAGGTTATAACTGTCACATGATGAATATCATCCAACAAGTCACCAATCCAATGCCTACGAATTTATCTTATATTGTTTCTGCTAAGTTACTACTGCTATCTTCACTGTTACATGTTGGTGTGGAACGACAGCTATGGGATCACAAGAATCCCTCCTACGTTTGCCGGGGCGCGGGGTTGCAAGAAGAGCAGGATTATTAATCAGCACAAGGATCGTTTACCCAGGTTCGGGCCGCGAGGATGCGTAAAACCCTAGTCCTGCTTTGGTGGTTGTATTTCAGAGAGTTCTTGAGTTCTCGAACTAGCTATGGTGGATGCGTGGTTTTAATGAGCCGAATCCCCATCTAGTTTGCCATGGGCCTCCTTTTATAGTCGAAAGGGGCTGCCACAGTGGCACACAGGAGGTGGAAAGGCGCACAGTGCTACGAGTTTATCCGTCGTATTACAGGACAAGACGCATTTAATGCACTGCTGAGGTGTCCCCTAGCTTTATCGGGGACGGGAGCAAGGCACGTCCCGTCCGTCGCTGCTCCTCTTCGATTCGACACGTGCCCTGGCCAGCGATGCGTGCGGCGGCATGTAGGCAGGCAGGCAGCTGAGGTGGCGCGGTGGTGGAGCCTTCACGAAGATCTACATGCCGCCACGCAGGCGTGTGCTGAGTTGGCCTGGGAGCTGCATGTTGCCACGCAGGTGCCTGCCTAGCTTGTTGGGCTGGCAGCTGCATGCGAACGGCGGTGGAAACTTGGTTGGTGCGGGCCTGGCAGTGGCCCCGCTGACGCCCTAGGCGGGGGCCATGCCGGGTGGCCCGGCAAGGGTCTTGCCGCGGCGCGCTATCGTCCCCGGCAAGGGTCTTTGCCGGGGGTCTTGTGGCTCTCCTCGGCAATGATCTTGCCGAGGATCGTTGTCTGTCAATCCTCATCTGATCTTGGACACTCCTTGTCTTCAAAAAGATCTTCATGCCACCATGGAGATGCCTCCCGAGCCATGGCCCAACGTAGTTGATGGTGTTGGAGACCGTGGGCTCAAGGGTGGTGTGCTCCGCTGGTGTTGGACGAGCCGCCCCGGCAAGGGTCTTGCCGGGGCTGCTGAGGCTGTCCCCGACAAGGATCTTGCCGGGAGAACCTGCTTCGTCTCTCTGCTCTTTTGTGGTCTTGGTCTTGGCGTTGCTCTTCTTGGGCTTCGGTTTTACCTCGGTTCACCTCCCCTGTTCTGCTTGGTGCGGCCATGGGCGCGGCTCCGACTGTCCGTGCACAGGTTAAGGGGTACAAAGGTGCGCCCCCTCTTTTGTACACCGACAGGAGCCCCCAGGCCTGGGCCACACATAAGCGCGACAGGTTGTTGGGCCAAGCCCAAAATGGTGCGCGGGCAGGCGGGGCGGTTTTTACCGCAGTAATTTTCCATCCGCCGCGCTTCCCCATGACCCGTGTCGAATGCGCGGCGTGGGGGAGTGGTGCGTGACGTGGGCGGCATGCGTGGGTCTGTTCCCGCACGCATGCGTCACATCGTAGTTAATGGGGAAGGAGGTGGCCTACGCCTTCCCCGTAAAAAGGAATAACCGCGGGCGTGCTGCTCACTTTACCCCTTCCGCGCCTTCTTCCAATCTCAGAGCCGCCGCCCCTTCTCCTTCCTCCCTAAGCTTCGCTCTTGCTCACTGTCGTTGCATTCCCACCGCCCTCTGTTCCTCGCCCTCGTCTCCCAGCCACCATGGCGCCCAAATCTACCAAGGGTAAGGGAGTGGCCAAGGATGCCAGAGTGACAGAGCCGCCGAAGAGTGCGCTGGCGGTGCAGCGGACGCAGTCCGCCTTCTTCCCCTCGATAGTTGATGTGTTCGAGCTCCGGGAAGCATTCAGGCCCCTGTGGGGGTGAAGACGGGGGGAGAGAAGACGGGGCACCCAGCCATGCGCGTCATCCCCGCCAACTGCGCCAAGG
Source organism: Triticum aestivum (assembly GCF_018294505.1). Lineage (NCBI taxonomy): Eukaryota > Viridiplantae > Streptophyta > Magnoliopsida > Poales > Poaceae > Triticum > Triticum aestivum. Next base: position 531,255,067 of record NC_057802.1, on the reverse strand, counting down.
CTTCCCCGAATCGGTACCCCTTCTTCGTTGACTATTTCTCTTGCGGGCTTTGTCCTCCCTTCTCCGATTTCTTCAGCGACATCATGCACACCTTTGGCTTCCGCCTCTTGGATTTCACCCCGAATGCTGTGGCGTGCATGGCCCTTTTCGCGCACCTCTGCGAAGGTTTCGCCGGGGTGCACCCCAACACGGCGCTCTTCCGCCATTACTTCTTCCCTCAGATCCAAATGGGAGGCGCCATTTCCGGTTGCATCACCTGGATCCCAAGGTCCAAGGGAGCGTACCCGTATGGCGCCATGAAGGAGAGGTGGGAAGAATGGCGGGGCCGGTGGTGCTGATCGAAGAGAAGGACCCGCCGGTGTTCTGCAAAGTTCGCCGGGCGCCGCTGGTCCGCAGAGGCGATTGGACCGACGCCGATGCCGACGACGAGAAGCTCACGATCGCCACCACCAGGATCCTTCGGCTCATCAAGGCCGGGCTCACCCTTGAAATGATCGGGGCAGACTTCATCCGCCGCCGGATCGCTCCACTGCGCAACAAGGGGAGGCCGTCCTGGCTCTTCACGAACCCCGCTGACATCATGCGGCTCCGCCCCGGCCTCGACCATAATTTCACAGTGATGGGACATGCCCATTTCTACCAGCGACTTTTCCAGCTTGCTGTGGGCCGTGACGGTGAGGTCGAGCGGACCGGGAAGGTCGCAAGGGCCGCCGTGAAGGCCGGCAAGGTCTTCAATGGGCCCTTGTTCAAGTTGCCGGCGGGAGTGGTCCCGCTGTGTAATAATTCGCGCCGGACTGACATCATCGCCATGATGCCTGACTGCAACGCGCATGGCCCTGACCTGAGCTGGGTCGAGCCAGAGGACATCGAGGTGCAGCAGTTCTTCGACACTCTGCACGAGGGGTACATCAACGTCGACGCTGAGCGGCTGCTCGTCCAGGCCACCACCCAGGCGGAACTGGACTACATCGCCGCCAGGGCGAGGGAGGCGCAACTTGCCGAGGAGGCCGACAGCGCTGGTGGTGTGGAGGACAAGGCCGCGACGGCCGCGGAGGAGGAGGAGCTCGCCCGCTGGGCGGCGGCCGCCAGGGAAGCCAGCAGCGCCGGCACCGAGTCTCCTCTGTTTGAGGATGCGGCCAACGAGTCGTCATCGGAGGAGGCCGAGGCTGTTGACCCTCCGGTCACGAGGAGGGGGCGAGTCCTGCGGCGGGCCGCTTCTGGCGAGCCGGTGCGGCCCGTCAAGGTCGCACGGCGGCCAAAGTCCCCGGAGGAGTCCGCGCGTCAAACGAGGGCCGCGGCGGCGAAGAAGGTGGTGAAGGCCGCGGCGGTGAGGAAGGCATCAGCTTCCTCTTCATCCAAGCGCACGCAGACTCCGCCCTCCTCCCCTCCTCCGGCAGACCCCGATGCGGGGGTCACTTTCGACTTCGAGTCCCTCAGCCCGAGGGGGAAGAGGAAAACAACAGAGGAGGAGGTGGACGACGAGTAAGTATCTTGCTTCTTTTCGCCATCCCTGTTTCCTCACTCTGTGCCACTTGTCTTCGTCTTTGCAGGGACGTGGAGACTCTGGCCCAGAGAGTGAAAAGGGCCAAGGTCTCGGCGGGTCGCCAGCCCCCGGCTGGCACTTCGAGGGCGCCACTGGTGGTGTTGAGCAGCCCGGACAGCAGCCCCCGGCACAACCCCCAGCATAAGTCCATTACCCTCCCCTTGTCGACATGTGTTAAGGGGTATCGCACTTTGGTGCTAACCTTGCTGGGTATGTAGGAGGAGAGCAGCAGCAGGAGGAGCCGCAAGGGGCTACTCCCAACACGCCGCCCCCATCGACCACGCCGCCCCGAGGGGCGTCCCCGGCAAGGGCGCCAAGCGCTGAGCCCACGCACATGGAGGAGGAGGAGAACTTGGGCGCTGGTGGCTTCGCCTCAGCGCTAAACGTCGGTGGAGAGGGGACTTCTGCTTCCCAGCCTGGCACTAGTAAGTCGTCCGTCCTTCGTCCCTATTTTTTCTCTTCTTTTTGAATCTTTGATCTTGGCTCTACCCCACCCTCTACTTCATATCCAGATTCTCTCTCGGTGGACCGGGAGGACCTGGACACCATCATCGAGGACGTGGCCAAAGACACCGCGGCGGGGGCCGAGAAGATCGCCGCCGAGGAGGCCACCAGGGGCGCCGCGGGAGATGCCGCCAAAGGGCCTGCCGGGGAGCCCGGCAAGGCTACCGCTGAGGAGGCCGGCAAGGGGCCCGCCGGGGAGCCTGGCAAGGCCACCGCCGAGGAGGAGGTGGTCGATGACTAGCCTTCTTCCTCCGCTGCCTCCGGCTCCGGCAAGTACCTGAAGGTGAGCGACGACCTCTTCATCCACCTCCCCGGCGCGTCGAGCACCAGGGCCCCCATCGAGGGAGAGGTGTTTGACAACGAAGTGCTCGCCTCCGCCGGACTCGAGGTCGTCGACGAGGCGAGCGTTGGTGGCGACGGCTCCCAGGAGGAGCGGCTGCTCCAGGCCATGGTTGCCAACTTCCGGAGGCTCCAGGCGCTCCACCGTGCCCGCCTGGACAAAGTCAGGTCCAGGACGGCGGTGGTGGAGAAGGCGGAGGCGGACCTCCAGAAGCACGTCGCCGAAACGCAGGACTGGTTCTGCCAGGCTCGCGATGAGCTGAAGGCCGCCCAGGGCGAGCTGGCCAAGCGTGATGTGGAGCTCATCATTAAGCTGGCCGATGTCGAGAAGGCCCAAGAGACGGCGAAGAACTTGGCGCTGCCGCCGAAGCCGCCCGGACCCAGCACGAGGCCGCACTAAACTCCCAGGAGGAGGACCTTGCCGCGCGCGAGGAGAAGCTTGCCGCCACGCTTCGCGGCAAGGATGAAGAGGTGGGGAAGCTTGTCTTGCAGCGGACCAGTGAGCTGGAGCAGAGGCACAAAGAGGCGCTCGATGCCCAGGCCCAGGTTCACGCCGGCAAGGTGAAGGAGCTGGAGGTGGAGCGGGACGGGCTGAAGGAGCACGCCCTGAAGCTGTCCCAGGAGAAGGACACGCTCAACGGCGCCCTGACGGAGGCGCAATGCGCGGCCATCAGCAGGGCCGGAGAGCTCTCCGAGGCCCACAAGTCCATCAAGGACCTGACGCTGAAGCTGGAGGGCCACGAAGGGATGCTTACGTAGGCCAAATCCCGAGAGGGGACCCTAGCCAAGGAGCTGGAGATCGAGAAGCAACTGCAGAAGAACGAGGCCGCCGAGCATAAGGACTTCAAGGAGGGCGTGGTCCACTGGATCGGCCTCTCGAGGACGTCACCGACAGGATCACCGAGCTGCTGGCTACCATGGGGATGCCAAACATGAGGTACGCCCCAGAACGCAGCGGAACCACCAACGCTAAGTTGACCCTGTTCTTTGAGTGTGTTCTCGGGGCCCTGGAGCAGCTTCATGCCAACCGGGCAGCCTCGCTGGCTGATGAGTCCCAGAGGCTTTGCCAGGGCGCCATGACCAAGGTTCTCACCAAGGTGGAGTACTGGTACCCCGACCTTGACTTCGACGCCCTGCTGGAGAGCTTGCCGGAGGATACTGACCTCGCGCCGCTCAGGGAGCGCATCAAGCCCATCATCAGCCGCGTCGGCGGAATTATGAGGGTGGAGGGCCAGCGCCGGGGTTAGGCACCCCGTCTCTTATCGCCGCTGCAGGTTCACGACCAAGACAATTTCTATCTTTAGTTAGAACCGCAACAACAATTTGATGTAGTATAACTCTACAGTACTCTTGATATTATGCATGTTATTTTCCTATTCAATTTCCCTTTGTACGTCCACGCTATGTTAACTGGGTAGGTTTGCCAGCGCATAAACCCAGGGCGGCGTCTTGGGGACGGATCCCCATTGGCCTACCGGGTGTGCTTGCTGCCAGGCGAACCGCCTTACTGCCCTTAGCGTGGCCGCCCGAACTGTCGAGCTTGACTCGAGTCAGAGTCGAGAGCGTTGCCAAGTGCAGAAGGCTACCCTGCCACTCTCGACACGGCCGCTTTGAGCTGTTGAGCAGACTCGAAATAGAACAAGGGCGTTGCCAATCGCGGGAGGGCCCCCTTGCGTGCAGGTTTTCCATACATAGGCAAGATCTCTGAGGACGATAACCTTATATATAAAAGGAAATAACTCAAGGCTCTGAATGACTTAGCTTTTCTGTTGCCACGCCGGCGTCCTTCGCGTTTGCAGGCGGCGTCCTTTTCTCCTGGTCGTCTCCTTCTCGGGAGCCATGGCGATGAAGAACTGCTAGGCCAACTACTAGACCAGATTCTCACAATTGCGCCCCCTACCTGGCGCGCCAAAGATGTCGGTGTGGAACAACACCTATGGGATCACAAGAATCCCTATTACGGTTGTTGGGGCTCGGGGTTGCAAGATGAGCAGGATTAGTAATCAGCACAACGATTTTTTACCCAGGTTCGGGCCGCGAGGATGCGTAAAACCCTAGTCCTGCTTTGGTGGCTGTATTTCAGAGAGTTCTTGAGCTCTCGAACTAGCTATGGTGGATGCGTGGTTTCAAAGAGCCGAATCCCCATCCAGTATGCCATGGGCCTCCTTTTATAGTCGAAAGGGGCTGCACAGTGGCACACAGGAGGTGGAAAGGCGCACAGTGCTACGAGTTTATCCCTCGTATTACAGGACAAGACGCATTTAATGCGCTGCTGAGGTGTCCCCTAGCTTTATCGGGGATGGGAGCCAGGCCCGTCCCGTCCGTCGCTGCTCCTCCTCGCTTCGACACATGCCCTGGCCAGCGATGCGTGCGGCGCCATGTAGGCAGGCAGGCAGCTGAGGTGGCGCGGTGATGGAGCCTTCACAAAGATCTGCATGCCGCCACGTAGGCGTGTGCTGAGTTGGCCTGGGAGCTGCATGTTGCCACGCAGGTGCCTGCCCAGCTTGTTGGGCTGGCAGCTGCATGCGAGCAGCGGTGGAAACTTGGTTGGTGCGGGCCTGGCAGTGGCCCCGCTGACGCCCTTGGCGAGGGCCCTGCCGGGTGGCCCGGCAAGGGTCTTGTCGCAGCGCGGTGTCATCCCCCGCAAGGGTCTTGCCGGGGGTCTTGTGACTCTCCTCGGCAAGGATCTTGCCGAGGATCGTTGTTTGTCAATCCCCATCTGATCTTGGACACTCCTTGTCTTCACAAAGATCTGCATGCCACCATGGAGATGCCCCCCGAGCCATGGCCCAACGTAGTTGATGGTGTTGGAGACCGTGGGCTCAAGGGTGGTGTGCTCCGCTGGTGTTGGACGAGCTGCCCTGGCAAGGGTCTTGCCGGGGCTACTAAGGCTGTCCCCAGCAAGGATCTTGCCGGGAGAACATGCTTCGTCTCTCTGCTCTTTTGTGGTCTTGGTCTTGGCGTTGCTCTGGCTTTCTTGGGCTTTGGTTTTACCTCGGTTCACCTCCCCTGTTCTGCTTGGTGCGGCCATGGGCACGGCTCCGACTGTCCGTGCACAGGTTAAGTGGTACAAAGGTGCGCCCCCTCTTTTGTACACCGACATTACACTTGCTACAAAATTACTGCTATCACTGTTACTGTTACCGCTGCTGCTGTTACTACTATCAAAACTATCAAACTACTTTTACTACAAAAAAATACACTTCCGTGATGATACGTGTTTGTCACAGTAGGTCACTTTTTTGTCATGCATGTACATCCATGACAAATTTATGACAGAATCAAGATAGTCATACTTGTGCTGTCGTAGAAGTGTTCCATGACATTACCAAAATTATCATCACGGAAGTGTCCACTTCCATGACGATAAATTGCGCGTCACAGAAGTGCTTTCGTCAAGGGTGACCGACACGTGGCATCCACCGTAACGGAACGCCGTTAAGCTGTCGGGTCAGGTTTTGGATCCGATAACCCGTTAACAGCCCCGACCAATGGGGATTTTCCATGTGTAAAATCGTCATTGGCTAGAGGAAACACATGTCGGCTCATCATTGGGACAGATGTCATCCACTCACTGGACAGAAGGCGCCTATGATACGTCGACACGTGGCATGGCCCAATAGTGACCCATTCCTGTGAAAAGGCCGGCCCGTTTGACTTGGTCAAAAGCTGGCGGGCCGGCCCATGGAAAGCCTGTTAACGGCCTATTCGCATATAGCCCATTTACAGCCCACTAACCCAAGGCCCGTTACGCCCTATCCGAATTAGGCCCAGTAGCGTCATCTGGGCCATCCAATATGATTCCAGCCCGTTTTCACTTCTGGCCCATGTATAGCCCATGACGTCTTTCGGCCCATATGAGGCCCTTTGTAACTCTTGGCCCATTAGCGGCCCGTACTGAAACTGGCCCGTAATGAACAGTGTATTACATTACACCCATTAAAGGCCTGTGGTGAAACTGGCCCGTAATGAACAGTGTATCACTTTATACCCATTAACGGCCCGTTATTCCGTTGGGCCGTTTCCAGCCCAAGTTAACTTTCGGCCTTCTGAGGGCCCATTTATTCTTGGGCCCATTTGCAGCATTCGGTTACTTACGGCCCGTTACAGTCATTTTCTGCTTGTGGGCCAAATTCAGCCCGTCGTTACAGTCGGCCCGTTTGTGGACCATTAGTCTGTTGGGCCATTTTCATAGCATCACCAAATACGGCCTATTAACGGCCCGTTATGGTCAGCCCATAAAACATACGACTTCCATTAAAGGGTCGTCTACGGCCCATTAAAGGCCCGTACAAGACCCATAAATGAGTCGGTGGCCCATGGATCCTACGAGACGTAGAAGGCCCATGGATCCTACGAGACGTACAAGGCCCATGGATACTAGGAGACGTAGAAGGCCCATGGATCCTACGAGACGTAGAAGGCCCATGGATCCTACGAGATGTAGAAGGCCCATTGATCCGACGGCCCGTGAAGGGCCATGGTCGGGCGAGTTGGCCCCCGTTTGAATGATATAGCATATTCAAAGAATTATCCTACTCAATACTATACAACAAAGAGATCAAGGCATAGAAAGGTAGAATAATCCTACACTATACAATAAAGAAAGTACAGCCGATTATACCCACTGGGCATTATGGTTCGGCACAGGTGATAATAAAGCATACACAAACAGCAAATTACATACACTGGGCAAATACAACTCATACATCATGGACGTGCATCAACTTAACTCCATTTGAACTATAATCTCTTCAGAAAATAGGATTGGCCGGATTCAGATAGCACAAATTTCAGTCTGCAAAATCTCCAATTCCTTTCTGGTTACCTCAGTGTCTTGTTTCATTTTTTTGACTCCTGCATCTAATACCTGCATGTCCAGTCTCAACTTGTTGATTATACGTTGACAATCATGTACACGTTGTCTTGCCACCTCTAGTTGATGCTCGAGAACATCAGCACATTCCAATTCCAATCCATAATCATTCGGTAACGGCCATGCCGCACTGCTCGCAGATCTTTGTGTTGATGTCACTTCATCCTGAAATGTTCCTGTAAGTACACATGACTAGGGCAAAAATATAGTTACAACAGTGAAGCAAACAAGACACTATTTTGTACTACATGGCAAAACAAGACTAACAATAATGTTACACATCACTTTCAAAAAAAATGTTACACGTCATGAAGCATAAGCAGGTGAGATTTAAAAAATTATAAAAAAGACAATCTGTCCAGCCTGCATACAGAAATCCCTCTTAGCTCACCAGAGGAGCATGATGTTGGGGCCCAATCGAAAACACAGACAAGTTACAAATTTAGACTGCACGTTGCGTATAAGTAAGCAAGCAGTTGGCCATTCTGTGCCTCAATTAAAGTCTTAGGGAGCATAATGAACAGCAGAGGGTTTCATACAAACATACTACAGCAGGCAAAACTATGCAATCATTAGCGTAGTATAAACTAGATTGTGAGCCTCATGCAATAATAGTTTGTTAATAGACTTCAAAGCTTCAGGCACACTTCGGCAGAGTAATTAAATGGTAAGGCCTTTAATTATGTCAACTAATAGTGATACAAGTATCGAACATCAGGCATGATTATTTGGGCATCTCATTAACTGAGGACAAATAAAGCAATTGAAAAGAGAAAATTAACTATGCCTGAAACAAACAAGGAATTGAACTGTTGAGTTGCATACAGTGACTTACCTTAGCAGGTTGAAGAGGCTCAGCGCAGCTCCTAGTTCTCTTGCAAGGCTCCTTCCTAACATCTTGTACTTGGAAATCCTCAATCTTATCTTCATTGCACCCCCTCTGCAAGGTGACACAAACTAGTTACTCGTCTCCTTGGAAGATAAATATGCATACTTTCCAGTCTGTGAACACAAAAGGATGAAATTATAACAAAACAACACCACATAATGAAACATGCCGCATCTCTTGCACTTGCACACAATGAAATGAGCATTTACTATGTCTGCACTATGTAAAAACTAGGCATACCTTCGAACTGGATCTCCAGGTACTCTTGGAGAGTCTACTGTAGTGTACAGCCAAACCTTTATGTCACCTATGAGTTAGACAAGGCCCCACTACAGCAGCCCTTAGTGTTTAAATCATTGACAAGCTCTGTTGAGGATATAACCATTAGAGTCACCCGCCCAGGAGGGGTCGGGTTACGTTATAATGATCATCACGAGAAGCCCAGTATCAGGCTAGAGGATGGCGGATCAATAGTGGGCTTAAGACCCGGAGGCGGCTTAAGGCCCGTAGTGATAAACCGCCGTTATGGCAAGACTTGTAATGTAAGGCAAGAGTAGTTAAGAGTCCGAGCCGGATACTGTTATAAGCCGGCCGGGACTCTGAGAGCCGCAGGGCGTCAACCTCTCTATATAAAGGGACGACCCGGCGGCGGTTCAGGGCGAGAGACAACAGATCGATAGCCAGGCATAGCGATTAAGCTCCCTGGTCATCGAAACCCTAGTAATACCACCTCAACTGGATGTAGGCTTTCACCTTCACCGTAAGGGGCCGAACCAGTATAATCCTCGTGTTCCTTGTCCCGTTTAACCCCTTTAAGCTTCCTAGCTGCGATGGCTCCACGACTAAGTCCTTGCACGAGGACATCTGCCGTGACAATTCCACGACAGTTGGCGCCCACCGTGGGGCCAGCGCACGGTGGATTTGAGTTCTTGAAGGGCAGCTTCGAAGGGCTCAAGGGATACGCTGTGGGCCGGATGACCAAGATTCGTCACGGCAAGCTCTACATCGATGATGCAAACTGGGGCCCCGACGCCGGCTCAATTGAGTACGGGTACCGGGTCCCCTTCGGCGGAATCCATGTCTTTATTGGCAAGATTGGTGAGCCGGGCCTTGAGCCCGACCTCTGCGCCGATCTCATCGAGATGGCTCAACGTGCACGACCCGCCCGGACTTTGCCTGCCTTGAAGCGTGCTTTTGTGGGATGCGTCCATGGAGGGCTCTCTGAATGGTCTGGATCTAGTGATGAGACGGCCGCTCGCTCTGACGGCGAGTCATCCACAGAGGAGACCGATTTGTTATACCAACTTCAAGATGGCAGGCTCAGGTGTTGTTCCGATGGCGACAGTATTCCGGACCCCTTTGAGCCACCGAGCCGGGTTGGAATCTTCATGGCTGGCGCACAACCTATTCAAAACCCCACCGCCGGGGCAGGAAGCCCTGTGCCCTCGCCGGCTCAGGTGGTGATGGATCTCACAGACAAGATGACGGTCCTGTTAACCGCTACGGTCGCCCCGGCGGATCAAGCTCAGCATGACGCAGAGGTGGCACAGTTAAAGCTCGATCTAGCGAAAGCCAAGGAGGATCTGGCGGCGGAAGGGATCAGGATGGCTGCAGAGAGGGCGGCTCTCGACGCCCAGACTCAGCTGATTCAAGCGCAGTCTTTCCGGCTCATGATGGATCAGAACGCGTCCAATGAGATCATGAGGAGGAGGCACCAAAAGCCTCAATCTCGACTTCCTCCGGTTTACGATCCTCGAAACCTCTTCAACACGCCTGGTGCAGGGCCCAGTAACCCGCCAGAGATCACGGCGCCCGGGGCTGGAACGCCAATTCAGCCCCAAGTGATGGGGCCTCCCCGGGTGAACACTACTCCGCCTTAGTACGTGCCAATACCACCGGGTCATTATGCCAACCCGTTGGAAAACATGGTCGCCGCGGCGGCGCGACTGGCGGCTCTCCCAATCGATGGCGACTCTCCGGCGGCGGTTGAGACCCGCCGGGTCAGAGAACTCCTTCAGACGGCTCTGGCGCAACAGGAGGCATATTCATATAGCCGGGACAGGATTCATTCAACCCCTCGTCCGGGCCGGAGCCCGAGTTATAGCAGACACATGGTCTCAGCGACCGGCTCTAGCAATGTCCGATGCCGTGACTTGCCTCCAGGCCACGGTCCGGTTCATAATGGAGCTTTTAACGCGGTAGACCAAGACAGAGCACGAAAAGAGGCGGAACAGGCGGCTCAGTTGACGGCTTACCAGCCACTCCCGGCTTATCCGACGGTTTCCATCGACGCGGGTATACCTACGAGGACCGGAGGTGTTCCTTGTCTGGTGCCGGCTCTCCGTAATGAACGTCTGCCCAAGGATTTCAAAGGGCCTAGGAAGGTACCTAATTACATGGCTGATTTACAACCCGGAGCATGGATCGAGAGTTACGAGATGGCTATGGAGTTGTTGGAGGTCAGCGAAGCGGCAATGGCCAAATACTTCACCATGAAGTTAGATGGGACTGCCCGCACTTGGTTGAAAGGACTGCCACCAAACTCTATCGGGTCTTGGGCTGAGTTAAAAGCCCGGTTCATCCAAAACTTCAAATATACATGTAGGCAATCTATGTCAATTGTGGATTTGACTAACTGTAAGCAGCAGGAGGGTGAGTCTACAACCCATTGGGTTCGCCGGGTCAAAGAGATAATACATTCATCTGATAAGATGGATGCCGGCTCTGCAGTCTTAATGTTAGAGCAGAATTGTCGTTTTACGCCCCTGAAGATGAAGCTCGGGCGGCTCAAGCGCGATTGCAATGATATGGGTACGCTGATGGCAGCTCTGGTCAAGTACGCCGACTTTGATAGTACCAAGGATCCCGCGTCGGATGATGAAAGGACAGGGAAGGGAAACGGAATGGCAATGGCAAGGGCCCCCAGCATAACCCGGCGAACCAAGGAGGTAACAAGCGTAAGGCTGATGGTAGTATGGAATTTGTGGCCAACGCCAATTCACAGGGTAACAACCATCGGCGCAAGGGGAGACCACCTCCCCGAGCCGGCGGGTCAGGCCTGACGCTTGAACAATTGCTGAATGAGCCTTGTCCAAGGCATGGCTCTAGGGAAAAGCCGGCCACTCATCTATGGAAGGACTGTGCAATCATGAAAGCCTTTAAAAATTCCAATGTTTTCAATGGCAACAGTGGCCCGGGTGGCGGCTCAGGCGCCGGCGGTTTTCATGGCCCGGGCGGCAGTTTAAATTCCAATTCTCAGAATGTTCAAGGGGGCTTTAATCAGCAGTCCAGCCAGGGTCATCAGCAGCAGCGGCAGGGGGGATACCAGACCAATCCAAAGCAGCTCAATGGCGGGCAGTATCACGTGTTTACTACCAGTCTGTGCAAGCGAGAGCAGAAGCAACATAAAAGGGTTGTGCATGCTATTGAGCCGGCGGTTCCACGCTATTTAAGATGGTCTGAGCAGCCTATTGTGTGGAGTAGGGAAGATCATCCTCCCCGGGTTGATAATCCGGGTCACCTGGCCTTGGTGGTGGCTCCTCAGGCTGGGGGATATAAATTCACTAAGGTGCTCATGGACGGAGGCAGCAGCATCAACATCCTCTATTATGAGACCTTCCGTCGTATGGGTTTAACGGATAAAAACCTCAGCCAGTCCAATACTGATTTCCATGGCGTGCTGCCCGGCAAGTCGGCATATCCAGTCGGTAAGATCGAGCTAGAAGTGGCCTTTGGAGATGAGTACAACTACAGGGCGGAAAAACTAACCTTTGAGGTGGTTAAGATAAGAAGTCCGTATCATGCTTTATTTGGGCGGCCGGCTTACGCCAAGTTCATGGCACGGCCGTGTTACGTGTATTTGCAGCTCAAGATGTCGGGTCACAATGGGACCATTACGGTTCATGCCAGCCGGAAGATAGCCTTGGAGTGTGAGGAAGGTGATGCGGCTTACGCTGAATCTGTTTATGCAACAGAGGAGTTGAAGTTTTACAAGGACAATGTTGACCCGGCAGATATGACGTCTTTGAAAATACCAACCACGGAGCATGAGCCGGCAATGAAATTTAAGTCAGCTGATGAGACTAAACTTGTTGACTTTGTTCCAGGTGATTCATCTCAGCAATTCAGCATCAGTGCCAATCTGGATCCGAAATAGGAAGGCGCGCTCATCGAGTTCATCCGTGAGAACAGGGACATTTTTGCATGGAAACCTTCTGACATGCCGGGTGTACCTAGAGAACTCACTGAGCACACTCTCAATATTGATCCGAAATTTAAGCCGGTCAGGCAATTCCTCCGGCGGTTTAATGAGGAGAGGCGGAAAACCATTGGTGAGGAGGTGGCCCGGCTCTTAGCGGCCGGGTTTATTGTTGAAGTTTTTCATCCAAAATGGTTAGCTAACCCGGTGCTCGTGCTCAAGAAGAACGGCACCTGGCAGATGTGTGTGGACTACACGGATTTAAACAAGGCTTGTCCGGCTGACCCTTTTGCTCTCCCCCGTATTGATCAAATTATTGATGATACGACAGGTTGTGAGCGCTTAAGTTTTTTGGATGCTTATTCTGGATACCATCAGATTAAAATGGCACTTAAGGACCAGGAGAAGACGACGTTCATCACTCCCTTTGGAGCCTTCTGTTATGTATCTATGCCTTTTGGGCTCAAGAGTGCACACGCGACTTACCAGCGTTGCGTGCAGAATTGTCTTCATAACCAGATTGGTCGCAACGTTCATGCTTATGTGGATGATATCGTGGTTAAATCCAGGGAGAAGGAGACCTTGGTAGATGATCTTAGAGAAACCTTTGATAATCTCCGGGTTTACAAGATGATGCTTAACCCTGCCAAGTGTGTTTTTGGTGTTCCCGCAGGCAAGCTCTTGGGTTTTCTGGTTTCTCATAGAGGCATTGAAGTTAACCTGGACAAGATCAAGCCAATCACCTCTCTGGCTAAGCCGGCGTGCATAAACGACGTCCAGCGTTTGGCGGGCCGCATCGCTGCTTTGAGCCGGTTTATAAGCCGTTTGGGTGAGAAGGCCATGCCACTGTACCAGTTGATGAAGAAAACAGATGACTTTATCTGGAATGATGCTGCTAATGCTGCTTTTGAGGATTTGAAGAGACAGCTGGCTGAGCCCCCAGTCCTTGCTGCTCCTGTGGACAAGGAGCCCTTATTGCTGTATGTGGCCGCTAACACACGGGCCGTCAGTGTGGCTGTGGTGGTGGATCGTAAGGAAGAGGGTAAGGAGTATCCGATTCAGCGGCCAGTTTACTACGTCAGCGAAGTACTCATTGAGTCCAAACAACGGTATCCACATTGGCAGAAGCTTGTTTATGGGGTATTCATGGCAAGCCGGAAGCTTAAGCATTATTTCCAGGGTCACCCTATCACTGTGGTTAGCTCTGCTCCCCTGGGAGACATCATCGAAAACAGAGAAGCCACAGGAAGAGTGGCTAAGTGGGCTATAGAACTTGGGCCTCATGGTCTGAAATACGTGCCACGCACTACTATCAAATCTCAAGCATTGGTGGATTTCATCAACGATTGGACAGAGCTGCAGGTGCCTGAAGAGAAACCGGATGATACATACTGGACTATTCACTTCGACGGGTCTAGGCAATTGGAGGGCTCGCGGGTTGGAGTTGTATTAGCTTCCCCTCGAGGTGACAAGTTTTGCTATGTGCTACGGTTGATGTTTCCTTGTACTAACAATGCGGCTGAGTACGAGGCCTTGCTCCATGGTCTTCGGATGGCTAAGGAGATGAGCTTGAGCCGGGTAAGGTGCTTTGGCGACTCAGATTTAGTAGCCCAACAAGTGTCAGGCAATTGGGATTCCAAGGACCCTCTCATGGCGGCTTATCGCCGCGAAGTTGATGCCATTGCTGGACATTTTCAGGGTTACCAAGTAGAGCACATCGATCGCAGGAAGAACGAGGCGGCTGATGCATTAAGTCGGCTAGGCTCTCAGCGAAAGCCGGTGCCGCCTAATACTTTCTTGGACATTTTGCATAACCCTTCTGTTAAGTTGCCTACAGAGGAAGATTTGGCCGTTCCTGACCCGGAGGCACAGTTGGTGGCGGCTCTCCGCATTACCCCAGACTGGACAGTACCATACTTGGCTTACATGACCCGGGGAGAATTGCCTGAGGATGAAACTTTGGCCAGACAAATAACCCGGCGGTCTAAGTCAATGATAATTATCAATGGCGAGCTACATCGTCGCAGTGTCTCTGGAACTTTCCAGCGTTGTGTTTCACCTCAGGAAGGTCAAGAGATTTTGCGTGAAATTCACGAAGGGTATTGTGGCCATCATGCCGGCTCAAAATCCCTTGTGGCCAAGGCTTTTCGTCATGGTTTTTATTGGCTGACGGCTCATGCTGATGCAGAGGATTTGGTTAGTAAATGTGACGGTTGCTAGAGGTTCTCGCGATGGGCTCATGTGCCGGCTCAAGAATTGAGGATGATTCCAATCACTTGGTCGTTTGCGGTTTGGGGGCTTGATATGGTTGGGCCTTTTAAAAGATCCAAGGATAAGAAGACCCACCTCTTGGTGGCGGTCGACAAGTTCACAAAGTGGGTTGAAGCAGAGCCAGTTAGTAAGTGTGATGCAGCCACAGCGGTTCAGTTTATGAAGAGGGTGATATTACGCTTTGGCTTTCCACACAGCATTATAACTGACAATCGTACCAATCTGTCTAAGGGCGCCATGGAGGAGTTTTGTCAACGAGAGCATATCCGGCTTGATGTTTCATCAGTGGCTCACCCTCAGTCCAATGGTCAAGCTGAGAGAGCCAATCAAGAAATCTTGAAGGGCATCAAGCCCCGGCTTTTGGTCCCTTTGCAACGGACGCCGGGTTGTTGGGTGGAGGAGTTACCCTCCGTATTATGGAGCATCAATACTACTCCTAACAGGTCTACGGGTTACATGCCTTTCTTCATGGTTTATGGAGCGGAGGCGGTCCTCCCTAGCGACATTCGTCATGACTCGCCTCGAGTGGCGGCTTATGTTGAGGCGGATAATGAGCGGGCGCGCCAAGATGCTCTAGACTTGTTGGATGAACAGCGTGATGTGGCAGCGGCTCACTCAGCGATTTACCAACAAGACCTGCGCCGCTATCATAGCCGCCGGGTTAAGTCCAGAGTCTTTCAGGAAGGTGATCTGGTGCTCCGGCTCATCCAGGATCGAACAGATGCACACAAGTTATCCCCGCCTTGGGAAGGGCCCTTTGTGGTCAGCAAGAACTTGCACAACGGGTCATACTACCTTATCGATGTTCGGGAGCACAAAGATTCACGTAAGTCGGAGGAGGAGACCCGTCGGCCGTGGAACATAGCCCAGCTTCGGCCTTATTACACTTGAGCCACCGGCTCTCATAATGTACATATTTCTATAGCCATGTATATATTATGATAAATAATAAAGCAGGACCTCTGTCCTTTTCCCCTCCAAAGGCAAATGTGTAATTGTTATTTCTATTACAACATTACATGGTCACTTGGAGGTTGATCCCGCTTATGATCGTATCCGAATCTAGCCGTTAGCAATATGATCACTTGGGGGCTTCCTCTTCAAACATAGGTCGTATTCGAACCAAAGAGAACATAGCTGTCGATACCCACTTGATTGGCGAATTGTCGAGCTCATTGGGGAGTTTTTGATCATATTTGAATCATAGCTCAACCCCCTTTTGGGAACCGACGTGGATCGAATTCGAATCAGCGTCGTTAAACAACTCTTAAGGTCATTTGGGGGCTTCCTGTTCAAACATGGGTCGTATTCGAACCTAAGAGAACATAGCTGTCGGTACCCTCTTGATAGGCAACGCCAAAGCCACTGGGGGCTATATGATCGCATTCGAATCTTAGCTTAACCCCTTTGGGACGGTTCTCTGGTCGTATTCGAACCAGAAGCCCCTAAGTTTTGATCTTTTGGTTTGCAACAAGTTCTTTTGATCATATTAACAGTGTGCAAGGGCGGTTCTTATTCCGCCGGCTTAACTTTGATTAACAGTGTTGACAGCACACAACACGCATTATCGATACTGGTGAACCGGAGTTGAGTTCTCAACCTCATTATTTGAGTTACATAAACCGGAAGTGTACTTGAAGGTTTGCAGGTATGTTGCTATGGTTATCTCAAGGATACAATTAAGAGCCGGTCTTTCACGGCTTTGGCTCATATTCCGGGTTATATGTAAGATGTATGACTCTCAGTGCGGAAGGCCGCCTAGAGACTTGTGATTTGCTTTCTATGCAGGACAATGAAAGACAGTTCTTTAAGCTTAGGGAAAGTAAATGATCAAATATAACTCGGAGGAATATAAGAGGGCAGCGTCAACAGAGTTTAGCGCTGCACACGTGCACAAAGGCACGACAAAATTACGTGTTCTCCTACTCTATTACAGGACTCCCCGAGTCAAAAAGATGAGGCATTGTTGTTAAGGTGTAGCCATGAGCCGCCTAAGAAGTCAAGGTGCTTGTTGGGTTGAAGTTCCTGGCTCATCCCTCTCCACTCCTCCGGCTATTTCCATGACCTGGAAGGTTGTTGATTTCCAGTTAATGCCACTCAAAGCTTCGAATTGAGCCTCATCATCAATTAACCCGGCCGGGTCAACTTCTGGGGTGAAGGTATGCTTACGAGTCGGAGGGATCAGGCCGATTGCTTCATGGCGTGGAGTTGGGATCCTCTGATTTTCCGCGTCATAGCCCGGCTGATACTTGGTAAGGTCTGTGTCATTCCCGATCAAGGTAGCCACCGGGCGCACGCTCTTCACACAGGCGGCGAAGTCTTTCTGGTCAAAGGGGGTACCGTCTTCCTTCAGGCTGGGGTATCCAAGAGCGATGTCGGCCGGGTCTAGCTCCGGGAGAAACACGTTGGCCCGGCTCAGAGCAGCTATAGCTCCGGCTCTTGTAGAAGCCCGTCTCAGCTCTTGGAAGCGCTGAGGAAGAACAGCAAGCCGCCTGAGTACGTCTGCCAGGTGAGTGGGAACCTCATTGGACAGAGCCACAACGGCTAAAGCACGTTGTGACCCAGTGTAGAGTTGCTCCACCAAGGTGTAAACAGCCTTCAGCTTGGTCAGCATGTTCTGATTGAGATTGGAGCTTCTGGGGCCTGTATAACAAAGTCAGGTGAGCTGATAGCACTGGAGAGGCTTATGAGACATGAATGATGTAAACTTATTTAAAGCTTACAGAGAACTTACCAAAGATTGCGGAGGCCATCTATGTTACATGGCGTTTTAAGCCGGAGAGTTCGGCGGTTCTTTCAGTAAGGGCAGCCTCCGCTTGTTCGGCCTGGCTGAGCAAGGCAGTCTTCTCATCGGCCCAAGTTTTTCTTTCTGTTTCAAATTTTTTCTTCAGTTTTTCTTGTGCAGCAACACTGAACTCAAATTTGGCATTGGCCTTCTGGGTCTCAGTTTCCTGAGTCTTCAGGCGGTTCTTCAGCTCAGCGATTTCTGACTCAAATTTCTTGCAGGCAGCCTGTACAAATTCCGGGTTACAGTTTGAGTGATTATCATGCAACATTAAAGTCCCAAGCACTTTGCAAGCAAAGACACTTGGCACTTGGGGGCTAATGTATGCTGAAAGATTCTATTTATAGTGCCGGTTCATGAAGGTAAGCCGGAAGTTAAGTCTACAACATATTCTATCATAAGTAATAGACTTGGGGGCTGGCATGGTAAGGATGACTATGGAGTAAGCAAGGGAATTATACCTCAGATTTTTGCTGTATCTATTTCACCATATCAATTTCCAGGTCCCGGCTGTTGTGCACTTGACCAATATAACCAGAAACAATGTCTCCAATGCTCAAGTTGGCATAGTCAGTGATATCCTGTCTGGCCCTGCGGCGCTCCAGCAGTTCTTCTTTAGCAGAGCATCTGGCCAGCACAGTGGGTCTTCCCGGCTCAACATATTCGGTCCGGGTAATCACCACATCTGGATCATCGGCCGGTTGAGCTGAGCTAGGGATCTCCGGGTTGTCAGAACGCTCCATGGCTTGTTGTTCAGTTGGAGCGGTGGTTTCTGGAGCTGGTGCAGACGGCGGCTCAGAAGCAGAGGTGTTGGGTTCAGTCAAGACCGGTTCTTCGACCGGGTGACTTTTCTTTGCCCTCTTGCTGAGCTTTGCTTGTGCGCTGAAAGTCAAAAGGTTAGTGCAAAAACATGAGTAAGATAAGCACAAAATAAGATGATCATCATTACCCGGGTGCAGTCTTGAAAGCCGGCAAGTTAGATTGCATGGAGTCACCGGAGGAAGGTGAAGTTTCCTGATAGTTTGAATCAGAAGAGTTGAGTGGTTGATGAGTGATGCCCGCCAAAGGATGAAAAGGATATAAGTTGGAGATAACCTCGGTCCGGCGCTTCCTTGATGCTTCAGGTAAGCCGGAGGAGAGGTCTGCATCCTTGTTGGCCCGGGTTTGCCTCCGGCTCTCATGAATCTGTTGCTTCAAAAGAAATTGAGGATCTTGATAAGCTAAAGGATGGGAAAATCTTACTTTCCGGGTTACTCTTCGGACTTTCAGCCTTGGCAAGGGCTCCGAGTCGGAGGAAAGTATAGTTACCTCTTCAATCACCGGGTTACTCGCTCCGGTGTCCTCCTGCTGATAATAAGTGTTAATAAGGTGGTTAAGAACCAGCAAAAAAAAGAAGAGCAAGAGAAGAGCATAAGAATGGAGGGTTACCTCTGACTTGGAGGTGTCATCCAGATAAAGCAGGTCTCAGGCGCTAGGCTTACTCCCCTTCTTGTGGGGAGTGGCTCTCCTGGCGGCTTTCTTAGCTTTCCTGGCTTTTTTAGCAGCCTCATGATCATACTTGACCTTCCGGAATTTATCATTAGCCTGAAAAATACAACAAAGGTTTCTTGAGGTTAGATGAAAATTGTTAAAATGGAAAGTAAGGTGCTCAGATCAGTAGCTTACCGCCGGAGCCGGGTTAGCTTTGCAGAAGGGACTTAAGCCTGTCCTCCCGCAGTCTGCTAAGCTTTCGTTTAGAAGGGACTTGGTCATGTCGTCAACGACGTCCTCAGGTAGGTCGTTGGGGCTGTGCCGCAGAGGGTCATCCTTCCGGCCCGTCTAATCACACATTTAGCCGGGGCGGCGGCTCAAGGGAATCACCCGCCAAGCAATCCAGACCCGGACCAGATCAACACCGTTAAGGCCGTTTCCCAGAAGAGCTTTAACCTTGTTGATGGTGGGGATAAGTGGTTGTCGCTCAGCTTGAGATAATTTGTCTGGCAGGGGGTGATTTGACTCCAGACGCAGGGCGCGAAAGCCGGGCAGAGGGTTTTCATTAGCCGGAGAAGTATCCTGGCAGTAGAACCATGTCTGGTTCCAGTCCTTTGGGTGGCTTGGCGGCTCAGCATAAGGAAAGAGGCAATCTCTCCGTCGTTGGATTGAAATTCTGCCAAGTTCCAAGCTAGGCCCGTTGGCACACTCGTTCTAGTGGTTCAGATAAAACAGCTCCCTGAAGAGCAGTAAGCTGGGCTCTTCTCTGAGATATACCTCACAGAACACTTGAAAGTTACAAATATTCGACACGGAATTGGGTCCAATGTCTTGAGGTCGCAGATCGAAAAAGTTCAGAACATCTCTGAAGAATTTTGAGTCGGGAGGTGCAAAACCCCGGCTCATGTGATCAGCAAATATCACAACCTCTCCATCTCTTGGTTGGGGTCTTTCTTCGGACGGGTCAGGGGCACGATAGGACATGACCTCCTTCTTAGGCAGGTAACCCGTCTTCACGAAATCATCTAAGGTATCATCAGTAACGTTGGATCTCATCCAGTTGCACGTAATGGGTGCCTTGGGAGCCTTGGGCGGCATTGTGAAAGACGGAAGCCTATGACAAAAGAAAATGTCCGGTTCAAATATAAGCCGGAGGAAGATTCCAGTTCAGTATTCAAGATGGCGGCTTATGAAGGGGCCTAATGATATATGGCTAATTGTGTCGGGTTATCTAAGCCGCTGTGGATATCATAAGTAATTCAAGTTGTTTAAAACTCTATCATGAATGAGCCGGAAATTTCACAGCGCACGGCCTCTTTTAAACCGGAGATATGAGCCGCCATAGCTAACAGATGCAATTTTTGACTAAGTGTGGCACAAACAGGTTTCACAGATCGCAGTAATTATTTTGGATCAAACGGTCGTCTAGAAAGGAAATTTTTTCTAGACCTAAAAACTGGCACAGAGAAGTTCATAAGTGCTAATGAGGTCTTTTTGCAAGCAAGAGGGATCTGCTAGTACTGGAAATGGGTGCGAAACCACTACGGCAGGAGTTCTATCCTACTTTCCGGATCAAAAGAGGTCGCGGTGGAAGAACTGTGAAGAACTCGGGATGAACTACAAAGAACAGGGGAAGAACGACAGAACCCTATTGCAGATCTACTGTATGGAGTAGCAAGGACTTACTGGCGCTGATGAGATGCGGAGGTGGCCGCCGTTTCTCTGGACCAGTTCAGGGTGATGCAGCGGCCGAGGTCGAGGAAGACAAGGGGCGCGGCGGCGGCGGCTGGAGCTCGGGCTCTGGAGCGTCAGAGGAGGAAGACGATGGAGGGGAAGAGTGATGAAGGCTTATGGGCCGGGCCTATTTATAAGGGACGGCTGATAAATGGGCGTGAGAAACGAGGAGGCCGAAGACGTGATTATCTTGCCACAGAAACGCCTCGATTTTCGGGATGGTCATTAAAGATAAGATCCGTTGGGATATGACAGAATAAAAAAATGAATTTAGTGGAAGATGACGTCACGGCGGGTTACCAAGAATCCAGAAGATGACGTCACGGCGGGTTATAACCTTCGCACAAGCAGAAGCCGGAAGATTTTCTTTCAAAGGGATTGGAGATTGACATGAACCGGTTCAAATCAATCTGGGGCCTAATGTTGAGGATATAACCATTAGAGTCACCCGACCAAGAGGGGTCGGGTTACGTTATAATGATGATCACGAGAAGCCCGGTATCAGGCTAGAGGATGGCGGATCAATAGTGGGCTTAAGACCCGGAGGCGGCTTAAGGCCCGTAGTGATAAACCGCCGTTATGGCAAGACTTGTAATGTAAGGCCAGAGTAGTTAAGAGTCCAAGCTGGATACTGTTATAAGCCGGCCGGGACTCTGAGAGCCGCGGGCGTCAACCTCTTTATATAAAGGGACGACCCGGCAGCAGTTCAGGGCGAGAGACAACAGATCGATAGCCAGGCATAGCGATTAAGCTCCCTGGTCATCGAAACCCTAGTAATACCACCTCAACTGGACGTAGGCTTTCACCTTCACCGTAAGGGGCCGAACCAGTATAATCCTCGTGTTCCTTGTCCCGCTTAACCCCTTTAAGCTTCCTAGCTGCGATGGCTCCACGACTAAGTCCTTGCACGAGGACATCTGCCGTGACAATTCCATGACAAGCTCTGTTAGAGTGTTAGGTCAAGAACATCAAGTAATCAAAGCAAACAGTCCTAGTATGGCTGGCTGATGCAAACAAGCAATTCAACAGATGTGTGAGCAAATCTTACATATCAAGAAAAGAAGCAAAGAAGGAGGCTTAAAGACCATCACTTGACTGACCAGATTTAAGGGGCATTTAAACATCATGTGCAACGTATGAACTAACATAAACATTGCATATTCCAGATTCTACAATGGAATGCACATGTATTAGGTTATGCCATGTATGATGATGCCTAAATGTACAGATAGCAGGCAGGAGTGATTCATCATTGCACGCACAATTGAATTGCAGGTTAAGGGCCAGTTCGATTCCGCCTTTTCAGGGCATATTGTCAAAATAAGCCATAAAAGATATAAAGAATTCATTTTTGAGTTATGGGCTTGGGCTTAACTAATTTCGCTTTGGAGGGGGGTGTTTCGGGTAGAACCTCACTAAAAATTGAAGGGAAGGGGAATAGTGAAATGACTCTGTTGTCTGCCTATATTACACTCAAAATGCAACTGATGACACCCGTGTCACACCTGACCCTCAAGTAAAAAACAAACACGCAAGCATTCATTGCCCTGCCCGCTTGCATCTCCTCTCCCCTTTCCCTCTACCTCGATCCCCTGCCTGCAGCACTAGGGTTCCTCCAGCGAGTCGTCGCCACTGGTCCCATCTGGCCTGGTCCTCGACGATGCTATGTCCAGCTAGGCTACATGGCCGGCGGGTAGGGGCAAATCTCCCTGGCTGCTCCTCCCTCTGGCGCCGCCCCTCATTCTCATGGTCTCCAGCAGCAGCTCCACTGTGGTTCCTCCAGCGCACTACTCCGGCGGGCGCTGCACAACTACGGCTAATGCCATACTGCGGCAGAAGGCACCTTATTCCCCCTCCCCTCCTCCCAGGCCATGACCTTGAGGTGCTCTTGAAGGATGAGCTCATCCAACAAGGTGAGGATCTCCTCTGATTTTTTGCCAAATTTTCATTCTGATCCACTATACGATGAATTTCTATGAGCTGCTTCTGCTGCTGCTATATGATGCATTGCTATGAGCTGCTCCTGCTGCTATATGATGAATTTCTATGAGCTGCTGCTGCTGTATGATGAGTTGCTATGAGCTGCTGCTGCTGTATGATGAATTGCTATGAGCTGCTGCTGCTGCTATATGATGAGTTGGTACAAGCTGCTCCTGCTGCTGCTATATGATGAATTGCTATGAGCTGCTCCTGTTGCTGCTATATGATAAATTGCTATGAGCTGCTCCTGCTGCTGCTATATGATGAATTGCTATGAGCTGCTGCTGGTATATGATGAATTGCAGACTGCTGCTGCTGTATGATGAGTTGCTATGAGCTGCTGCTGCTGCTATATGATGCTTTCAAGTGGTGCTGCTATACGATAATAACCAGCCACTTGGACCATCGAATTTCAATAAATAATTGTTCTTCATTTAAATGTGGGTCATGCGTTCTTCGTTTAAATTAGGCAATGGGATCTGTTGAGGATATAGACCTTAGAGTCACCCGCCAGGAGGGGCCGGGTTACTCATATGGTCACTGGCAGAAGCCCGGCGCCAAGCTTAAAGACGGTGGGCCAAAGATGGGCTTAAGACCCGGATATGGCTTAAGACCCGTAGTTACAATCATTATTATGGTAGAACTTGTAGTGTAAGGCAAGAATAGTTGAGAGTCCGAGCCAGACACTCTTATGAGCCGGCCGGGACTCTGAGAGTTGCTGGGCGTCAGCCTCCCTATATAAAGGGGCGACCCGGCAGCGGTTTAGGGACAGGAACAATCTCATCGAGAGCCGGGCATAGCAGTTTAGCTCCCTGGTTATCGAAACCCTAATCAATACCACATCAAACTGGACGTAGGCTTTTACCTTCACCGTAAGGGGCCGAACCAGTATAAGCCCTCGTGTTCCTTGTCCCGCATTAACCCCTTCAAGCTTCCTAGTTGCGATGGCTCCACGACTAAGTCCTACCTCGAGGACATCTGTCGTGACAATTCCACGACAGGATCTCTATGGAAAACATCTACATTGTGCCAAGTAGATGGTATCTTTGTATTTGCATTTATGCAAATAGTGATGGTCTGTTTTCCTATCATATTAATTACTGCACTGGGTTCAATTTGTGATGTTTGCAAGTCAAATTAATTTCCATATGGGCAGCAAAATGAAAAAAATATAATGCAATCTAGACTTTCCACTGATCATACCAAAGATAAGCTGAAAACACAATGAAAAGAACTAGTTGGCTTATTACATGGAGCTTATATTCACATGTGCTTATTTTCTTAGGATAACTCGTAATAACTGTCCCTAAGAAACTTGGCTAATAGAACTGGCATACAAATAACATGTCACGATGATTGCAATGGAGGAGTGACGTACCATAGCACACTGTATAGGCTCACCGCTGCCTCTCCTTTTTTGCGATGTTCCATGAAATTGCCACATACATCTTGTACTTTTTCGTTGTGTAACCCTATCTGCAAGTTGACACAGCTAATTTCAGACATCTCTACATGATACTACATTGCATATCCCTTGCGCATATTTAAACCACCAATTAACGATTGTGTGCGTACCATAAACTAGCGATGACTCTGTATGCTGGACTAGCAGGCACTCTAAGGGAGCCTAATGTAGTGCACTGGAATTCCTACATGCCACCTACGATTTTGTGTAATGTACTGCCCCTGTTCCTAAATATATGTCTTTGTAGAGATTCCAGTATGGACCACATACAGATGTATATAGATGCATTTTCGAGTGTAGATTCACTCATCTTGCTCCGTATGTAGCCTATAGTGGAATCTCTAGAAAGACTTATATTTAGGAACGGAGGTACGAGGTAGTATCATGTATGACATCCAGATAGCTAATTTAGCAGCCAGTAGTAGAAATCATTGTCTGCACAATGGGATTACTGGTCAAAAATCCTAGCAAAGCACGCTGGCAGGCACAGAACAATACAAGAGAGAGAGACGCGCTTACAAGATCATAGCAATGCTTCAGTCCAGGATCTTGGTTGGCCAAGCTGTTAGATACAGAAGAAACATCGTCCTTGTAGTTTTTGCCAGCTGCATAACAGGTAACAGCGACCGGTTAGTATATTTGAAGTACATCGGGCAGGTGATGCTGGACGGGTTTAAAGGTGACAAGTACCTAGGCCGTGGCGGGTGCTTGGCATCTCTCCAGACGGTGGGAATCAGGTTAGAAACGTCAAGGGTGATGACGCTGCGTTGGCTGTCGGGGTCCGGTATGGAGATCTAGAACCGTCGAGTAGGGTGTTTGTGGAGCGGCTCCGGTAGGGTGGACTACGGTGTGGACGAAGCGGATCTGTGGCCGTGGACGAGGGCGTAGGTGAAGCTCCTCCGGTGGTTGGGTTAAGTATGGTGTCGACAACGCGGATCTGCGGCCGTGGACGGGGCGTCAGAAGCTGCTCTGGTGGTTGGGTTAAGGATGGTGTCGACGATGCGGATCTGCGGCCATGGACGGGGCGTTAGAAGCTGCTC
>NC_057802.1:531229080-531229684 GCF_018294505.1 Triticum aestivum | reverse complement strand
GTGGTGTCGACGATGCGGATCTGCGGCCGTGGACGGGGCGTCAGAAGCTGCTCCGGTAGGTTGGATGAGGGTGCGAGGAAGCGGATCTGAGGCCGTGGACTTGTGAGTTGGCAAAGCGGCCCCGGTAGGGTTGGGAATGGTATAGGCAAAGCTACTCCGGTAGGGTTGACGATGGTGTCGGCGAAGCGGCTCCGGTAGGGTTGAGGAAGGTGTCGGCGAAGCGGCTCCGGTAGGGTTGAGGATGGTGTCGGCGAAGAGGATCAAAGGCCGTCGACGGGGGCGTCGGTGGGGCGGCTCTGGGGGGTGTGGACGAAGCGTCTCCGGTGGGGAGTACGAATGAGCCGCTGCAGATGCGCGGCGGTTGACGAGAGTACCGGCGAAGCAGATCCGGCGCCGTGGACAAGGCCGGCATTGAATGGGTTGTGGTACAGTGGTGGATGAGCAGTCTACTTGTTTCTAGGGGAGGTGGGAGGGGTAGATGCGGCCGCAGAAGCAGATCCGGTGAGGTGGACGCCGCTGGCAGTGAATGGGTTATGGTACGTCGGTGGATGAGCAGTCTAGGGTTTCGAGAGGGGAGGGGAGGGGAGAAAGGGCGATGAAGTAC
>NC_057802.1:531227393-531229057 GCF_018294505.1 Triticum aestivum | reverse complement strand
GGTTTCGAGAGGGGAGGGGAGAAAGGGCGATGAAGTACGGACGGCGTGATGTAAGATGCTCTGGTGCTGTGGAGTTAGTCGTTTTTGCGGGAGGGGGAGAGGAAATGGGGGTGCCGTGTAGTGGGGGAACCGGAAGTTACCAAAGCAGCCCCGACCTATCATGTAGATGAGGGCGGTATTGTAACTGTTGGTCTCCGTGCACCAAGGACAAAAGGGGGATTTCGCATGCTAAAGATTAAGGTGGCGGAAATTTTAGAAGGAGGCGGGAGATTTTGCCGCCCGCGGGGTCGTTCTTATCCAGTTTCAACTAATTTTGGACCGTGCTAGCGGGAAGGTCATGCTAGACTGTGTACACGGGGCACGCGTCAGCAGTTTATAACTGGTGTTAAGTCCACCCCAGAAAAAAAGACAATAACTCGGGATGATGCGCCGATAACTTGGACGTTCACACGGGCGCGGCCAATCGTACGGGTGTAGTGGCGCGTTCACAAAAAAGGGATCAAACGCTCAGCCTATGTATTTCTCGTGTAAATAGATAATTTAGTGCCATTGGTTATTTACTTTAAACATAATGCATTGACGTGTTAGTGTAGAGGCGCACAAAAAGAAATGGATATTGTAGTCAGCTACTTAAAAGTGTTACCTCATATGATTACATAGCCTCCATTTCATAAATTGCGTACCCGTTGAATTCATATATGAATATTACATATATTACTTCAAAATAGAAACTTAAATCATCCAAGACTAATGAATTTGAATGCAAGAGTAACAATGGTGCATATACATGATAGCTACATTGGTTGTTTGAACAAACATCACTGTAACTTTGGCATGCACAACTCAAAAGGTTTATTTAAATAGAAAAAAATGTGATATGTGAGTGTCCAATCTTTATAGCATTGAATCGATATTGTACCTTTGGCCACGATACGAAGTAGATATGGACTTATGTTCAAGCAATGCACGTCCACGATCGCTAGATAGTGATACGTGAATGAATTGTGCAATCTCTCTCACACGCATACATATCTCATTTCCCTGTGGGCATCGGAATCACACACGCGCACTTCGTGTATTTCTCTCCCTCCGTCAGGGTTAAATTCGTCTTTCTACCCCATCCTACAAGTCTCCCACACAGAAACACACACGCTCTCTATGTCTAACACGCCCACCCCTTTAATTCCGCCCACCCACAGCCACTAATGTCTCAAAGTATAATAATGTCTCTCACACATATGCTATCTACCTATCCCTTAATATAGCTAGATATGTGTCACACAAACTCCTTCTCCCTACTAGCAAGATGCCCATGTGTTGCACGGAACATCAAGATGCATTTGTATGAGAAGTTTATCTTGTGGGAGAAAAGGATGAACGAGGGAATGCCTTATTTGCAAATGCGGAGAGGGGTGTGGGTATCTTTTGCAAAATTGCCATAGTTTCCTTCCTGTCCGTCGGATATAAATCAGTTGGCCTATATTGCAGGATGGCAGGAACACCATCATCACCAACTCTGTTTTTTATAAGAGTAGAGATATGTGAGTGTCACTGCCCCCCCCCCCACACACACCCACACTTCCCAACACCGAAGGAGTAGGGTGACACCTCGATCTTGATACTAATCTATCGACTGGCTTCTCTCTCAAACATACACACACACA
>NC_057802.1:531227130-531227383 GCF_018294505.1 Triticum aestivum | reverse complement strand
CAGGAACACCATCATCACCAACTCTGTTTTTTTATAAGAGTAGAGATATGTGAGTGTCACTGCCCCCCCCCCCACACACACCCACACTTCCCAACACCGAAGGAGTAGGGTGACACCTCGATCTTGATACTAATCTATCGACTGGCTTCTCTCTCAAACATACACACACACACACTACCCGGCACCGAAGGAGTAGGGTGGCACATCGATCTTGATAATAATCTATCTACTCCTCTTTCAAACACACACACAC